>NW_028158820.1:0-32850 GCF_964263955.1 Coregonus lavaretus | reverse complement strand
TTCTTTTGATACTTAAGTATATTTTGGCAATTACATTTCAGACTAGTATTTTACTTGAGTCATTTTCTATTAAAGTATCTTGACTTTTACTCAAGTATGACAACTGGGTACTTTTTCCACCTGCATAACAGTACATGCCAGAATACTGGGTACATGATCACGTCGTCGTGAAAAAGCACAAATAAAGTACAGGGCTGCTCTCTGCTGGCGATAACTATACAATGCACTTTTCGTTTGAATAATATTCAGTGTTACGTTTTTCGAAATGAACAACATAGGCATACCAAATACTAAATTGGATGTAATTCGATGCATGCTCATTTGTTTAGAGGGCTTTTCTGCCCCATAGACATATAGTCCTACAGAAAATACATGAATCTTGTATAGTTTGCATACGTGGTCTTCTGTAGCTCAGCTGGTAGAGCACGGCGCTTGTAACGCCAAGGTAGTGGGTTCGATCCACGGGACCACCCATACACCAAAAAAAATAAAAAATGTATGCACGCATGACTGTAAGTCGCTTTGGATAAAAGCGTCTGCTAAATCTGCTATTATTATACCTGCTTTAGGTGTTTAAAATAATACATTGAAATCAGAATTGAAAAAATACAAGGCCTCAAAACTAGCCTGAGTGCCAGTCTGTTTGTGCTATCATGTCTATTCCTTGTCACCCATTGTCATTCCAGACAGCAATGGAGTAGGACAGAGCACAACCAGATGTGGAAACAGGTTACCTCAAAACTACACATGCCATTGAATAAGCATGCCTAACAGGAAAGTTTGGGTATAAGAGTTTGATCCACCTATTTATAAATATCAAATGGATCAACCACAGGCTTTTCCTTTAGTTGACATGCAATGACAAATGTGAGCTGGTTGAAATGGAGATCTACCCCTCTCTGTGAGATGAGTCATGTCTATTTCAAAACCTCACAGCCTCATCATAGAATGTCGTTTCATTCGGTCACACAATACAGGTCATATAATACAGATCACATATGCCTAATATTTAGGCTGCTACAGATCTATCATATAGCCTAGTGTGTCATCCACGTATTGATGGCAAATTATATAATGTGAAAGACATGGTGTTATAATAGTGTCATAACGGATTATCTTTCACATATATTTTCACATATTTTCTATATTTTGGAAAACAGACAGAAATAAAACATGACTGACATTTTTACGCACAGACAGTAGCCTACACTGGCAAATAACCACTAAAAGGCGCATGGATAGAAAATACATTAGACTGTATTGAATCCAATAAAATCCAACAAAAAGGCCATACAATAATTTTAAGGACGGGACATCACTTTACTCTCAAGAAGTAATAAGGTTTGTGAGGGTTTTTTGCGCAGATCCCTGCGCGTAACCGTGATGTAGCTTTTGGCACGCTTTGCGCATTCCAGAATGGCGACGCCGCCCTTGACGCCGCGGACTTGGGCAAGCGAAGTTCCGAGAGTGTGCTGTCATCAAATCCTTTTAATTCCCTCGCTGTGGTCATTACTGCTCTACGTACAACTACTTCAACTGTTGGCAATGAGGTAGGATGAAGTGGAGAAGGTCCGGTTACACTTTTCCTTTCTAAAATTAGGGAAACTGCGCTGACGCAAGATGGCTAAACTCGGTCCCTATGTGTGACAGCGGGAACAAGACCGTGGATCCATGGAAACGTACCCTACAATTTAGCTGTTGTTGATGACTGGTTGTATTTTTAGCCTTTGTTGTCATCTTTCCGTAACACTTGGTGTCCAGCATATTGTATAAAGGCGAGTCTTTCAAAATGCAGCTGTACAGCAGTGCTTTGACACACTATCCCGGATCCTCTCGCAAAGTTTCGATAACTATCACAAGTGGTACCACTACCGACCATTTGTCCAGAACAACAACGAGCTCCTCTGCAAATAATAAACCGATTAGGACTACTCCAGCAGACACTAACGGGAATACGGTAGGAGAGACGCAATCTACTGCAAACATGCCTGCTGCTGGTTTTTCATTTTACGAGGCTGCTTCCATGAAGCCAGTCTACTACACTTCTACCGCAGAGATAATAATTCGTCGGCCTGACGGAGTTGAGAGATCAGTTCCAGTGCACATCATAAAGGAGACCCAAACCAAACGGGATCCGTCAGACTCATATTCACAAGATGTCCTGATTCAGCCGCGTGACCGAGAGGATCATTTGGATACAGACTTGATTGTGGACTTCATTGATCACTTGAGAGGTAGAGGGGATTTTTTCAGTGATTGTGAAAACGTGGAAAGTGAAAATAACCTGATAAATATTGACAAGAACGATGGACCAAGTTGCAGAAATTGTGAGGAGAGAATTAACATGGCAAATGGGGAAGGAAAAACAGTTACAAGTAACATTGTAAGCCCAAAACGCCATCGGAACATGGAGGCCCTGGCGACCCAGGATAATATAAATGACAGTGAATGCGCAGACCTGGACTTTCCATCTGGCGAGGCGCAGCTCTTTGAGCTCCATGTCCTACAGGAGCCCCCTCCCTCTCCACCGAGAGAAGCAGAAAAATGTGACAGCGACAAAGTGACGCGTTACATAGCGGAAGTGGAGAAACAGAATAAATACCTTCAGGAGAAGGCACACAAATACAGATTCCACATAATCCCTGACGGCAACTGTCTGTACAGGGCGGTGTGCAAAGCCACCTATGGAGAGCAGTCTATGCACAAGGAGCTGAGAGATCAGACAATGCACCACATAGCCGACCACCTGGATGAGTTTAACCCCATCGTTGAGGGAGATGTCGGGGAGTTCTTGATCAACGCAGCGCAGGACGGCGCCTGGGCGGGCTATCCGGAGCTTCTGGCGATGAGTCAGATGTTGAATGTGAACATTTACCTGACCACTGGAGGTAGCTTGGTGAGTCCCACGATTTCGACCATGGTGCACTACCTGGGGGAAGAGGACTCGTCCAAACCCGCTGTCTGGTTGAGTTGGCTCAGTAACGGACACTATGATGTCCTGCTGGACAGGTGTGTGGCCAACCCAGAGTATGACGACTGGTTCCGTCATTCTCAGATGCAAAGGAAACGGGACGAAGAGCTGGCCAAGTCGATGGCAGCATCACTGTCTAAAATGTACATCGAACAAAATGGTCACATTTGAAACCAATAGTTATCGGATTGCTGCATTGAAATATTACTATGTTACAGTAGGCTAGCTGTTACGTAATGGGCCAATCATCTCTGCTGATAGTAGTGGAGCTTCTGTCATCTGAGGTCTGAGAGGGCCTCAGTCAGCACCTGGGGCCCCTGTTGGCCCCTGTGCTAAGGACAGCGCTCCTCACAGCCCAGCTAACGACTCACCCTGGGCTCATACCTTCTCTCTCTCTCTCTCTCTCTCTCTCTCTCTCTCTCTCTCTCTCTCTCTCTCTCGCTCTCTCTCTCTCTCTCTCTCTCTCTCTCTCTCCCCAAATCGATTGCACTTTAATTGTGTGTGTGTGATTTCAACATGTATTTTTCAAAGTGTTGTATTGTAACCGAATTGAAGTGCAGTGCACTTGTTATATTTTGATATTTGTGTTGTAAATAGTCTAAATGCCAAAAGTGACACTTGAAGGAGATTGTGTGTTTTTTCCCTATAGGCTACATTAATGCGTTTTATGTTTGAGCACTTAGGGGAGACTATTTATTAGGTTTTTGACCGGTTCATTGCCATAATTATTTTTGTATTATTACATGATCTTTTAACAGCTAAGCTGTGTTGCTAAGCTTTATGCCTTTGTGAGGTGCTTGGAGCACAAAGAGCAACATTGTTTTTAAACAAACATTTGAAATAACACTTTTGGTGTTCATTTGACTTTCTGTCTTACATTGACATTATTTAAATCCCCATGCAAGATAATGCACACGCCGCAGTGCGCGCACACACACACACACACTTTCTATCTAGACATGTAATAGGGGCAATCTCGGCTGCTATTATTATTAAGTAACAATACAATACAAATACAAATGGCTGGGTTTATATTTTGCTTTATTCCCCTGCACAACCGTTAGATGGCGTATTAGACCCCTCAATTGATTTGTTTCACGGGATTGATTGAAACATGCCCAAGTAGGCTATGAAGTCGAATTATCTTTACAACTAATTATAATTTCGCGTGGTATTTAGGTAGACAGTAGCCTAGCCTACACATAGCATCAATACGCATACACTATGTGCAAAGGAACGTTTATGCACGTAGCCTCCTGGCTACTCCCCCATGTCAGGACAGAATTACCGTTCTCCTAGCAGCAGGATATTATGCTGGCAACACGATCGCGGATTTCTTTTCTCACTGCATTGCAACTAGTTTTGACAAAATAAATGGGTAATTTGACGTACTTTTATTTGTAATATTGTATTAATTATACCAGCATTTCTTTAGAACGTTTACACCAATACTGGTATGTTGAAAGCTATTGTGTAGGCTATATTTTAAGAAATACACTTTTAGTAAAATACTAATATATGTAATTGGAGTTATTCAATAGTGTCTGCGAAACTTAAATTGGTCTCTTGTGCTGACAAACACGTTTAATACAGGGTACTTGTGACTCCTTACTCCACCCACTTCATTCACTGCAATGCAATACGCTGTATATGAATGACAAGTTTCACGTTTTATTAGTATTATATACAGGTTACAGGATACACATGGTATACACCATCCAACGAAATGCTTACTTGCAGGTTCCTTCTCAGCAATATAACAACAATATAAAATAGTAAAGATAAGAATATGAACATAAAATAAATGGCTCAGGAGAATAGAATAAACATTTTAGCATAAGTATAATACAGGAATGCACAATTTATAGTACAATGTTTACACATGTATCAGGGAAGGGGGAATTGGGGGAAAAGTGTTTAAATTGTGCAGTATTAGCAATAGTAAATAAGAGTCTGGTAGCAGAATTTGTGATGTGTGTGTAGCCTTCAGAAAGTATTCATACCGCTTGACTTATTCCACAATTTTTTGTTTTACAGCCTGATTTTTTTATTGCCCATCTGCAAACAATACCCCATAATGACAAAGTGAAAACATGTTTTTAGTAATTTGGGCAGATTTATTGAAAATGAAATACAGAAATATACCATTTACATAAGTATTCACACTCACAGTTAATACATGTTAGAATCACCTTTGGCAGCAATAACAGCTGTGAGTATGTTTGTGTAAGTCTCTAAGAGCTTTGCACACCAACATTGTTAAATATTTGCACATTATTCTTTTTTATATTCTTCAAGCTGTGTCAAGTTGGTTGTTGATCATTGCTAGACAGCCATTTTCAAGTCTTGCCATAGATTCTCAAGCCGATTTAAGTCAAAACTGTCACTAGACCAGTCAGAAACATTCAATGTCGTCTTGGTAAGCAACTACTGTGTATATTTGGCCTAGTGTTTTAGGTTATTGTCCTGCTGAAAGGTGAATTTGTCTCCCAGTGTCTGTTGGAAAGCAGACTGAACCATGTTTTCCTCTAGGATTTTGCCTGTTCTTAGCTCTATTCCGTTTTTTTTTTTTGTTGTTAATCCTAAAAAGACTCCCTAGTCTTTGCCGATGACAAGCATACCCATAACATGATGCAGCCACCACCATGCTTGAAAATAGAAAGAGTGGTACTCAGTGATGTGTTGTGTTGGATTTGCCCCAAACATAACATAACATAATGTATTCAGGACATAAAGTGAATTTCTTTGCCATATTCTTTTCAGTTTTACTTTAGTACCTTTTTGCAAACAGGATGCGTGTTTTGTTTTATTTTTATTCCGCACAGCCTTCCTTCTTTTCACTCTGTTTGCAAAAAGTTAGTATTGTGGAGTAACAACAATGTTGATCAATCCTCAGTTTTCTCCTATCACAGGCATTAAACTCTGTAACTATTTTAAAGTCACCATTGGCCTCATAGTGAAATCCCTGAGCGGTTTCCTTTCTTTCCGGCAACTGAGTTAGGAAGGATGCCTGTATCTTTGTAGTGACTGTGTGTATTGACACACCATCCGAAGTGTAATTAACTTCACCATGCTCAAAGTGATATTCAATGTCTGCTTTTTTTATGTTTACCCATCTACCAATAGGTGCCCTTCTTTGCAAGGCATTGGAAAACCTTCCTGGTCTTTGTGGTTGAATCTGTGTTTGAAATTCACTGCTTACAGATAATTGTATGTGTGGGGTACAGAGATGAGGTAGTCATACATTTTTTTATGTTAAAAACTATTACTGCACACAGAGTCCATGCAACGTATTATGTGACTTGTTAAGCAAATTTGTACTCCTGAACTTATTTAGGCTTGCCATAACAAAGGGGTTTATTACTTATTGACTCAAGACATTTCAGCTTTTCATTTTGTATTAATTTGTAAACATTTCTAAAAACATAATTCCTCTTTGACATTATGGGGTATTGTGTGTAGGCCAGTGACACAAAATCTCAAATTCAGGCTGTAACACAACAAAATGTGGAAAAAGTAAAGCAGTGTGAATACTTTCTGAAGGCATTGTATAGTTAAATGGGGAACACTTTACTTGACACCCAGCATCATAACACATTATGACACGGTCATAACCATGTCATAATATGTCATAACAGCTGACATAACTTGTCAGAACCTGTTATAATATGTTCATAACATATATTGCGTTATTTTATGGCTGGTTATGACATCTACATAAGAGTGTCAAAACTCACAAAACCTACCACACAAGGCAAAACATTTCATTACACCACGCCTACGTGTCAACAGTATGTTTATGTCATATATATATTTTGTAATTTACCGTATTAAATTATCATTGTAATTGCGCACACATTGATGTCAGACATGCACCTACCGCAATGCTCTGTTGCTGACGACTGGGCTGAATGCAGGAGCAGATTTCAGGAGCAGGACAAGACACCCTCTTTTTGACTGATGACTGATATAAGGGCATGTATGTGATAGGCCTATCTGGCTTATATGATTATGATGGTCATAATGCTTCTTGACAGTGTCATAAAGTCTATTTTCTTAGTCCAAGTAAAGTGACATAGTATGGTCATAATGCTTCATAACAGTGTCATAAACATTTAATATACGATAAAAAAACATGACTGTAAAGAACTTATTTACCTAATTTGCAGACGCTCTTATCCAGAGCAATGAGGGTTAAGTGCCTTGCTCAAGGGCACATTTTCACCTAGTCAGCTTGGGGATTTGAACCAATGACCTTTCATTTACTGGCCCAACGCTCTTAACCACTATGCTACCTGCCCCCCAATGAAACTGGAGCCATGTTTATTCTAAATTGGTCCACATGGAAAAACTAAAGGCATAGAAACCGTAAATGACTTGGTAACAGGAAATACATTTATATCCATGACAGAATTCAAAAGCAATTTTGGGCCGACCAATGTAAATATTTTCAAATACATGCAACTTTTAAGTTACATATTAGGAAATTTATATTTTAAATATTTTGGACATCAGAGCAACATTGAGGGAATCTTATTTGAGTCAGAAAAGTGTTCATATGATAGGTAAGATATACAAAAACTATCAAACGGACAATCTCTTAGAAAAAAATAGAAACTATTGTAACGAAGACTTAAAAAGAACTGATGTTGGCACAATATGGAGGGAATGTTGGAGCATAACTAATGAAATTACAGTTAATGAAAATGTATGCTTAATCCAGTATAAACTAATGTATAGAATGTATTATACAAGAGACAAAATTCACAAATTCTACAGCACATCGGCAGAGTCTTGTCTTAAATGTACAACTAACAATGAATCAATAATCCATGCTTTCTGGGAATGCTATAAAGTCCAAAAGTTATGGGCGGAGCTAGAAAGTTGTCTGTCAGAGGTATTACTTCAGTGATACATGCCTGAGAAGCCAGTGTTTGGAGGATATATTGGCACGGGTGTTGTTAGGCCCAAGACGTAGTGTCAATATATCCTCCAAACACCGGCTTCGAGGGCATTATCACTTTTATTCAACAGGTTACCAACATATTCAAATAATGACTTATATATTTTCATTTTAAAAGTTATTTTGATTAATTTATTCATACTATTTCATCCTTCCACAAGATATAGTCCCGACACAAATCTAGGGTTGCTACCCAAGCCAGCTGGTCGTTCGTTCTATCGGTTCGGTTGCCAGAGACACGACCCAGTCGTTCAGTCTTTTTGTTCTGTATCTATGGATGCGACCCAGTCGTTCGTTCTAAATGTTCCATTGCCATACTGGCTGGCAACGTTCTTATCCCTTGCTTGCTAGCTAGCCAACTACATGTATGATGCGCCATTTAGCCTGGCGTAGAAAATGTGCTCTCTTGTCAGGACACTGTTGTTCAGAGGAGCTAACACAATCACTTCAAACTGAAGCTGGAAAGACAGCAAACTAGCTGCACTTCATTTTACCTTTTTTCAATTGTAATTTCTTTGTATATATCCATCAAAATTATGCCAGCTGATTCATGATTTCAACTGGCTTAGAAACGCTACCTGTCTGTCCATCTCGTCCCGACTCCCGACACGTTCATTACTATGGGACAGCTGGAGATCGAATTTTTATATTGAAACAATGTTGCAAATGTCAGAGAGACAGACAGCGAGGTGTATACAAATCTCCGCTGTTGAAAATAAATGTTAGTCTAAAAGAAATGTGAGATAATGTCTAGATGCTTTTTATAGTGGCGATCAAGGTTATAATTGCTTGGCTGGGCTGATGAGACAGTGGATTGGGCAGTCATATGGAACAGAGTAAATAGGCGTTTTAACGTCATAGATTTAGCTGGTGGTAACTTGTGGAATAGACACAGGCTGGAATACGGTTTAACCAATCAGCATTCAGAATTAGACCCACCCGTGGTATAAAATGTAATAAAGAATAGTTGTTTCTCTGTAAGCCAATATGTAATTTGTAGGCCTATAGTGTATTGCATTGGGATCAGTGGAATAGTTGGTGTAGATAGTGCTGCTGGGTATGTAGACCTCAGCCCCCAAAGAAATAACACAATATATAGATTCTAATGCGGGATTTTATTTTGAAGGATTCCTAATTACCATACAAAGTGACGTCATCGTTTGTGCTGGTTGCATAATACTAGTCAGGACGTCACCTGCACATAACCGTCATCGTCCCCGTTTTAATAGCCTGAAGTAGGCTATATTTTATGTCTACTTTTTCCCACGTTTGTGGCCTACTTTTGCTATTGTAATACATTTTATGAAGTTTGTCTTTGAACATATTAATGCCTGGTTTGACTTGTGTAGCTTTGGCTATTTTATGGCAACATGTTTTATTTCCTCTGACTCAAAAATAATAACGGAGGCTGTAAACTGTGATGACGTAATTCTGCAGTCATGTGGATAGCAAAGTTTTGTAATGCCTCTCCCGCTCTCTTCGCTAATGAACCAGTGCTCCACACACAACTAGCGCGCAGTCATTCAGGTGAGCGCGGTAGTAAGCGGAGTCGGATCACAGGCTGCCTGGCCCGCTACTGCTGCAGTATTGGTATCTGCTGCCTGCAACTGGCATAGAGTGAGGAAAGGCGAAATTGAATGACAAGACAGTCTGAACGACATTTATATTCGATCTGTATGCGCGTCCTACGAGCAAGAGCACCAAGAGACGGTCACCCCTGCGAAATAACCATATCGTTGGAAGTTGTGGGATACTTTGAAACAAACTGCGACTGAGCGACGGTGTTGGTGCAACCGTGCCCCTGACTTGACAGGTAGCCAGCCTATCGAACATGTCGGGACATCGGGTGCAGTTCGCGGACCAGCTTCCTTCCAGTGACCGCAAAGCCAGCCCCAAATTACACAGTAAGCGCTACTCTTGTTTGCTTCTTGGTTTGCTGCTTTCAAGTTTCGAGATTGTGTCCACACTGACCTTGGCTTTGAGGAGAAGTCATATTTGAAAATAAAATGCTGATATAGCAGTCTATATATTTGGCCAATGATAGGCTTCTAATTATCTTGTTTAAACGTATGTTGATGAACATGGGATACTAGGATAGGGCTATAGCTACATTTAAACCGTTAAGATCTTTTTTGTATTAGCCACAGCCCCTGCACCCGGTCATATTTCACACATGTGCTTATTAATTTGGCCCAAAACTCCCAAGCACCTCCATATCATTTTATACATAAACTGATTTATCTAGCCTTCTATTTTGGGATTGTAACATTATCTTCCTTTTCCTTTACATATGTTGTGTTATAAATGCATTACAAGTAGTTAGGCTATTCATGCATTCAATCATGGATTCAAAGTCATTAACTCCATACAATCCAATAAAGGAACATTAAGTATTGCTTACGATTTTATGGGATTGCCATGGGAGTGTGGTTTAGTTGCTGTGTGTTATCTCAAGTAGCATCACCTGTCATAATGCTAATTTGTCACCTGGAGTCAACGATAGGGCCACTGACAGGGGCCACTGACACTGATGCCTGATGCCCTATGGCATTCAGCCCGGAAGGGTGCCTGCTCTCTGGGATGTTATGGTCATCAAGGCTAGCTAGACCACATCAGGCTCACTGCCAAGCCATAGACAACCTCAGAATATGAATGGCCCTGTCTATTTGGATGTCGGGGACCAGGGCCTTGTGTATCAAGCGTCTCATAGCGGTGCTGATTTAGCTGATGTAGGATCAGTTTAGCCTTTTAAACAATGAATGAGATTACATGGACGGGGGGACCCGATCCTAGATCAGCACTCTACTCTGAGACGTTTTATGAATACGGCCCCTGAGGTTTATGTTCTGTCAAAGTGACCTTAGTAATGCCACTCCCTAATTGCTGTGGATACCTGAACTGCAGAAGCATACAGGATATGGATGCCGGTCTCTCCTCGCTGTCCCAGCTTGTACCAGAAACGTGCTCTCACTTCCTATTGTAATGCTGAGAGGATGCAAGTTTACTTCAGGTTAACACTTGTAATGGGCGACATAGACCAAGTGTGCAGTTGTTGTGTAATGGCAGAAACTCTGGAGCAAATGCTACATTTTGGTTTCTTTGGGGAGACGTAGCATTCTGCCCTTGGAGTTTATCTCTGTTTCCTTTTGTCCTTTTCATGCCCATGAAGAGAAGAGAAAGTGCAGTCTCTTTTATTCTTCTCTATAGCTAGCTTTCCATCCAATTGGCGACAGATTTTCATGCGAATATTCTACAATCCACATAAAGAAAATCTGCATAATTTCCCACCAGTGGTGTATTTCCAGTGGTGTATTTCCACCAAACTTACCTGTTGCGGATAAAAATCAGTGCTTGATGATGTATTGCACATAAAATGTACTTTTTCGCTTAAGTTTTCATGTACCAAATAAAAGGTCAATGTGTTTCCATCGCATTTTCAACTCTACCGATAATTTTGTCACAAAAACGATTGTGTTAAATGTCTTGGCACGTGCACTCTAGCGAACAGCTTGCAGACACAGTGCGGGTAGGCTGTGCGGGTATGCTAGTCTACATGATGAGGTTATTATGGATAATATTTGTATTTGTCAAAAGGCAGTCAAGCATCGATCATCATGTCACCAGAATAAGACCCTCAATATTTATTGGAAATGAGCATTAAGCTCATCACCGTGCACTTTCACCACCCTGTAAAGTTCATCATAATTTATATCTTCTGTAGCCTAATAAACTGCATGTTTTCCCGAGTCGTAGTGGGAGGACCACACACCATATCATCATGTGACTCCAGGTTTACTTCGATATGATGATTATTATATTGATATTTGCACTTAAAGGCGTTTCCACCCCATTTCTCGCATAATTAATTTTACAGACACAAAAAGATTCCACCATGTCGAACGAACAAATTATCTGTCAGCATTTTTTTTTTTTTGTAGTACTTTTACCCCTTTTTCTCCCCAATTTCGTGATATCCAATTGGTAGTTGCAGTCTTGTCCCATCGCTGCAACTCCCCTACGGACTCGGGAGAGACGAAGGTCGAGAGCCATGCGTCCTCCGAAACACGACCCTGCCAAGCCGCACTGCTGCTTGACACACTGCTCGCTTAACCCAGAAGCCACCTGCACCAATGTGTCGGAGGAAAGACCGTCCAGCTGGCGACCGAAGTCAGCTTGCAGGCACCCGGCCCGCCACAAGGAGTCGCTAGAGTCCAATGGGACAAGGAAATCCCAGTCAGACCAAACCCTTCCCTAACCCGGACGACGCTGGGCCAATTGTGTGCCGCCTCATGGGTTGATGCAGTGCCTTAGACCGCTGCGCCACTTGGGAGGCAGTGCAGTAATATCTAATAATACACAGTAATACACACTAAAATAATGGAATTAAGAAATATAGATATATTAGTACGAGCAATGTTGGAGTCTGTATATGTGATGGGATGTATAGACAGTTTGGACAGTATGTGGATAGAATATGTAGTATATTTGAAGAATACGTGGCTAGAATAGTATATGTACAGCAATAGTTGAATAGGATGGCCTTGACTAGAATACAGTACGAAATGGGTAAAACAGTATGTCAACATTATTACAGTGACCAGTATTCCATTGTTAAAGTGACCAGTGTTCCATGTCTATGTACATAGGGCAGCAGGCTCTAAGGTGCTGGGATGAGTAACCGGGTGGTAGCCGGCTAGTGACAAAGTTCAGGGCAGGGTACTGGGTGGAGGCAGGCTAGTGATGGATATTTAACAGTCTGACGGCCTTGAGATGGAAATTGTTTTTCAGTCTCTTGGTCCCAGCTTTGATGCACCTGTACTGACCTCGCCTTCTAGATGGTAGCGGGGTGAACAGGCCGTGGCTTGGGTGGCTGAGGTCCTTGTTGATCTTCTTGGCCTTCCTGTGACACCGGGACTGTAGATTTCCGGAAGGGCAGGCAGTGTGCTCCCGGTGATGCGTTGGGCTGAACGCACCACCCTCTGGAGAGCCCTGTGGTTGCGGAAGGTGCAGTTGCCGAACCAGGCGGTGATACAGCCCAACAGGATGCTCTCAATGGTATATCTGTAAAAGTTTGTCTTAGGGGCCAAGCCACATTTTATCAACCTGCTGAGGTTTAGGAGGCGCATTTGCGCCTTCTTCACCACACGGTCTGTGTGGGTGGATCATTTCAGATTGTCAGTGATTGTCACTGCGGCCCCGTCGATGTGGATAGGGGGCGTACTCACTCTGCTGCCTCCTGAAGTCCACGATCAACTCCTTCATTTTGTTGATGCTGAGGGAGAGATTCATTTCCTGGCACAACTCCTCCAGGGCCCTCACCTCCTTCCTGTAGGCTGTCTCGTCGTTGTTGATAATCAGGCCTACCACTGTTCTGTCATCTGAAAACTTAATGATTGAGTTGGAGGCGTGCGTGGCCAGGCAGTCATGGGTAAACAAGGAGTACTGGAGGGGGCTGAGCACACACCCTTATGGGGCCCCTGTGTTGAGGATCAGCGTAGTGGAGGTGTTGTTGCCTACCTTCACCACCTGGGGGTGGCCCGTCAGGAAGTCCAGGACCCAGTTGCACAGGGCGGGGTTCAGACCCAGGGCCCCGAGCTTAAGGATGACCTTGGAGGGTACTATAGTGTTGAAGGCTGAGCTGTAGTCAATGAACAGCGTTCTTACATAGGTATTCCTTTTGTCCAGATGGGATAGGGCAGTGTGCAGTGCGATGGCGATTGCATCATCTATTGGGGCCTCTCAATGCACTTCATGATGACAGAAGTGAGTGCTATGGAGCGATAGTCATTTAGTTGAGTTACCTTCGCTTTCTTGGGTACAGGAACAATGGTGGGCATCTTGAAGCATGTGGGTACAGCAGACTGGGATAGGGAGAGATTGAATATGTCCATAAACACTCCAGCCAGCTGGTCTGTGCATGCTCTGAGGATGCGGCTAGGGATACCGTCTGAGCCGGAAACGTAGTTTATGAGAAATTTGGCCCATGAAAGCTACAGAATACCCCAGAATGCCCCAGAACTGGTTTCAGATACTATTTGAAATCGTTCAAATACTTTGAGCGTTTGCTTTAGCCTGTGTGAGTACATGGGCTTGATGATCACTGTGCACTCTCTGTCTTGTCGAGGTGATGCTCACCTTGAACCACTTCTTTCTCCAGCGGTACCTCAGCCCCACTTTGCACCACAACACCACACAGTCACTGAGGACACATGGTTATAAACGGACACTGTTTCTCTAGTAAAACGCACAATGGCCCATATTCATAAAGCGTCTCAGAGTAGGAGTGCTGATCTAGGATCAGTTTTGTCTTTTAGATCATAATTAATAAGGATACATTGACAGGGGGACCTGATCCTAGATCAGCACTCCTACTCTGAGACTGAGATGCTTTATGAAAATGTTTTTATGAAAGGGGCCAATGTGTTTTTAATGTGGTGAATGCAATAAGGGGATGATGATGTGTGATGATGCTTATTGCTTGTGAAGCATATGATAGTCACAGCTGTTTCTCTCATCTCTCTGGTCACTGGTGCAGTGCATGCACCCACTCTGGGACATCATAATGATGAGAAAAATGCTGAGCCCATCTCCACGGCAACAGGGTGATTGACAGGCCACGTGAGCGCTAATCACGTTCCCAGACACTTCCACCCAAATGCATGAAGAGTCTGCTGGACCAACGTGCCAAACTTGAAACTCCCAGCATATAGGCATTGGCTTAATCTGCCAACCAATCATCTCCCAGAACACCTTCCCCCTAACCCTCTCCCATATGTGTTTTGTGCACCTCAAGTTCCTGCCCGGGTCCTGCCTCCATTTGGACCCACGCCTCGCAGTCGTGTGATTCACTCAAATTAAATGATGCCAAATACTTTACTCAGTAAGGTCACTCACATAGAATTCTATGGTCACTCCCACAAAGGCCAACTTTAAATTGTTGATATCTCAAGCTTATATGTGCTGTGCCCAATAGCCTGGGGACAAGGTTACGTGAGGGCAGACAATGGAAGTCTGCCAGTCTCTGCAAATCCCCTCCAGAGAGCACACGCATCAGTTTTCGGGCATGTGTATTCGTGTCCCGGATGGTGTGTGTGTGAGTCATGTGTGGCGAGAGAGAGGGACATGCATCGGGGCAGAGCCAGGGTTGAAAAGTGCTGAGGAGGTTGTGTGTAGGACAGGGCTCAGATTGTATGCAGAATGGCGTGGGAGGGACACACGAAATGGCCTCTTCAGCAGCAGTCCCCCTCCACCCATCCTGTGGTCCAGAGCCAGGTGACTGGAGTGTTAGGTTTCCCTCCCAAACATCTCTCTCTCTCTCTCTCTCTCTCTCTCTCTCTCTCTCTCTCTCTCTCTCTCTCTCTCTCTCTCTCTCTCTCTCTCTCTCTCTCTCTCTCTCTCTCTCTCTCTCTCTCTCTCTCTCTCTCTCTCTCTCTCTCTCTCTCTCTCTCTCTCTCTCTCTCTCTCTCTCTCTCACACACACTCTCTATCCCTGGATTAAAAGGCAGCTGCTGGGTTTAGCGTCCAGGGCAGGCCCGTCTCTGAATCTCATCTATTTTCACCAGATGCATACAGGAGGATCAGGTTGCTTATGTAGACAAGAAACAAATGGCACCTGGATCATAGCAGGACCCCAAAGTTAATCCATGACTTTAATCCAGTTATAAACTGATATGTTGACTAATGATGCTGGAATGACTGAAAGTCATTATTAACTTGTGGCCTCAACACTTTGTAAGGGATAATGGAGAGGAAAGTCATATATTGGAATGGGAAAGCCTCATGCTATCCCCAGGCTTTCCAGAAATCCTGCTTGGCCGATTCCCCGATTTCCTATTCTTTCCTTCCCTGATTCCAGAATCTTCAATCCAAGATTTTTGGAAAACCTAGGAATTTTGGGAAAGGTAACAAACTCTAGCAATGGTGAACACATTGCTGTGAGAATTATTAATGTGGATTATAGGGGTTAGTCAGAAAGTGTTTGTTTTGAGCCGTTATAGAACGACAGCGAGGGCCGAGGGGGGGCATGACCGAAACAGGGCTCTATCGCCAGAAGATAGAGTGGGCTTGGACGGGGGTGTTGGTTTACTCATATGATATTCTCCTTGTGGCGAGGTCAAACACACAACACACACACACACACATTCTATATTTGTGATTCATTTGCGGACTGTCAGGTCAAATCATTTTTCATTTGTCACGATGTCCAGTGTTAACATTAGACATTGTAGCATGCTATCTTAATGATGCCTCTTCTCAAGGGAGTTGATAAGTGCAGCGTTGGTATGAGAATCACACAGTGCTGATTCACATGTACAGGAATGCAGACGGTATCTGTGCCAATGTCAGAGTAGCCGGCGGGAACGTACCGTGCCCATCTCTCTAAACTTTTCTCAACACAACTCATGGGCGTGAAAGTTATGGTACAGTAGGATGTCTTTAATATATGGTGACCTCACAGAGATCCCCCCCCAGGTGTTTCTTCTCTAAACATTTGAGTCCATTAAACTCAACCAGAGCTAGTTACAGCATCCAAGTCCCTCTCTCCTAGTGGTGCGATGGGATGTGTGAAATACCCTGACTTCATCAGCCGGCTGTCTGTCCGTCCATCCGTCTGTTCATCTTTCTTTTTGTCCGTCCGTCTGTCTGTATGTTTGTCTGTCGGTCTGTCTGCTTGCCGTCCGCCCACCCGTCCGTCCATTCATCCCCCCGCCGGTCTGGGGAGGAGACTGATCACTCTTCCCTCCCTGCTAGAAATAGCCCCTCCAGAGATGCTAAACAGCTGTTTTCATGTTGGATTTAAAGCCAGGCTCTTAAGTTACTGTGTCTGAAACAATACGATTTAAGGAGCAGTCCATAGTCTTACCCTAAGAGTAACAGTAATACATGCTCATGTTATGTTAACTTTAACTGGGGGCGACGGCTTTCAGATACAGTGGGGGAAAAAAGTATTTAGTCAGCCACCAATTGTGCAAGTTCTCCCACTTAAAAAGATGAGAGAGGCCTGTAATTTTCATCATAGGTACACGTCAACTATGACAGACAAATTGAGAAAAAAAATCCAGAAAATCACATTGTAGGATTTTTAATGAATTTATTTGCAAATTATGGTGGAAAATAAGTATTTGGTCAATAACAAAAGTTTCTCAAAACTTTGTTATATACCCTTTGTTGGCAATGACACAGGTCAAACGTTTTCTGTAAGTCTTCACAAGGTTTTCACAATACTTTTTTTCCCCACTGTAAAAGCTAATGTACTCTTGAGTTGATGTCAAATGTGTTTTTAGTGTTGTATCACAAGGACACAAAGAACAATAGCACCTGTTTGCCTATTTACATTTTAAGTTTAAGTTAACAAAAATGTCCCCTAATTTATTAGTTTAAAAAGATGTTCCGAACCAACTGCTGTAGAAAGACACACCGTTTTTCCACTTACTGAGTTTTAATTAAACCACCTGCTGTGCATGCTTTGAAGCCTTCAGCATAACAAAATGTATTTTGTGTTGCTGTTCATTTGGCTGGAGGTTAAAATGTCACAGCGGTACCAATAAAGAAGTAACTATTCCCTACATAGTGCACTTCTTTTGACCAGGGTCCATAGGGCTCTGTGTAGTGCCCTATGTAAGAAATAGGGTGTCATTTGGGACGCACACAGGGTTTCTGAAAACGCCCACCTTAAGGGCTTCTGAGAAAATCAATGGTTCCGCATTCATTCTCTCCTGGTCTATCGCATTTCTCTTCCCCATGTTTCTGCTGACCTCTCCATATCTCCTCTCTGCTTCCTGATTTACTGAGATCAGCCTCTTCAGTGACCCCTCTAAGAAAGGAGATCTATTCTCCCAGGCCTTGCCTTTTACTGGCCGCGCGGCAAATGCACTCTGTTGTGTTTTCTTGCCTCCTGACATTTCATTCCAATTTGAAGTATTAAGGACAGACTAAACGTTCAGGCCATTAGGAAATCAAGCCTGAAGGAGAGTGCTTGAAACACACACACAAAGTGCCTTCAGAAAGTAATTCATACCCCTTGACTTATTCCACATTTTGTTGTGTTACAGCCTGAATTCAAAATGAATCTACACACACTATCCCATAATGACAAAGGGAAAACTTTTTTTTAGACATTTTTGCAAATCTATCGAAAATTCAATACAGAAATATCTCATTTACATACAGTATGTATTCACAGCCCTTTACTATGGCACTCCAAATTGAGCTCAGGTGCATCCAATTTCCTTTAATCGTCCTTGAGATGTCACTACAACTTGATTGGAGTCCACATATGGCCAATTCAATTGTTTGGACATGATTTAGAAAGAAACTAAGCTGTCTATATAAGGTCCCACAGTTGACAGTGCATGTTAGAGCAGAGGCATGAAGTCCAAGAAACTGTCCGTAGATCACCGAGATAGAATTGTGATGAGGCATATATCTGGGGAAAGGAATAAAAAGTTTCCAAGAGCACAGTGGTCTCCATAATTGAGAAATAGAAGAAATATGGAAGTACCCAGACTCTGCCTAGAGCTGGCAGTCCCACCAAACTGATCAAGCGGACAAGAAGGACCTTGGTCAGGGCGGTGACCAAGAACGCAATGACCACTCTGACAGAACTACAGAGTTCCTTGGCTGAGATGGGAGAACCTGCCAGAAGGACAACAGTCTCTACAGCACTTCACCAATCTGGGCTTTATGGGAGTGTGGCCAGATGGAAGCCACTCCTGAGAAAAAGGCACATGACGGCACGCCTTGAGTTTACAAAAAGCATGTGAAAGACTCTGAGAGCATAAGGCAAAAGATTCTGTAGTCTGATGAGACAAAAATGTAACTATTTGGCCTGAATGCAAAGCGCTATGTCTGGAAAAACCCAGGCACAGCTCATCACCCGTCTAACACCATCCCTACCATGAAGCATAGTGGTGGCAGCATCATGCTATGGGGATGCTTTTCAGCGACAGGGACTGGGAGACTGGTAAGGATAGAGGGAACAATGAATGGAGCCAAATACCGGCAAATCCTTGATGAGAACCTGCTTCAGAGAATGGGGAAAAAATCCCAAAATCCAGATGTGCAAAGCTCATACAGACATACCCAAGATGACTCAAAGCTGTAATCACCGCCAAAGGTAAATCTACAAAGTATTGACTCAGGGGTGTGAATACTTATGTAAATTACATATTTCTGCATTTCATTTTCAAGAAAATGTGGAATAAGTCAAGTGGTATGCATACTTTCTGAATGCACTGTATACATACAGGAAGGCAGGCACGCACATACACACACACACACACACACACACACACACACCAAACAACATTACAGCTTCTTTCATGTGAGCCACCAATTACCACTAGTAACAAGAGAGGCTTATAGCCACTCAAGGGTGAAAGCTAAGTCAGTGTTTGTGACAAAATAAAAACAAGGAGCTATGGGAATTGGGACAAAGCAATGGGAATGTGGAGACATTTACATTTACATTTACATTTACTTCATTTAGCAGACACTCTTATCCAGAGCGACTTACAAATTGGTGCATTCACCTTATAGCCAGTGGGATAACCACTTTACAATATGTTATTATTTTTTTCTTTCTTTGGGGTGGGGTAAGGGGGGGTAGAAGGATTACTTTATCCTATCCCAGGTATTCCTTAAAGAGGTGGGGTTTCAAGTGTCTCCGGAAGGTGGTGAGTGACTCCGCTGTCCTGGCGTTGTGAGGGAGCTTGTTCCACCATTGGGGTGCCAGAGCATTGAACAGTTTTGACTGGGCTGAGCGGGAACTGTGCTTCCGCAGAGGAAGGGGGGCCAGCAGGCCAGAGGTGGATGAACGCAATGCCCTCGTTTGGGTGTAGGGACTGATCAGAGCCTGAAGGTACGGAGGTGCCGTTCCCCTCACAGCTCCGTAGGCAAGCACCATGGTCTTGTAGCAGATGCGAGCTTCAACTGGAAGCCAGTGGAGTGTGCGGAGGAGCGGGGTGACGTGAGAGAACTTGGGAAGAGTTATGCAATTTGCTGGAGGAGACTGCAATGTGTTGGAGGAGACTTGGTATTTTTATGCTTGGATGATCTAGAGGTCTGGTATATCAGGAGAGAATGTCCCTCTATGAAACGCCAATCATGTCTGGAGGAATCTGATTGGATCTTTGAAACACCACTCATGTCTGGCTGAATCAGACTGTTTTGCGTGTCTGATGAATTCTCCATCCACTCTCTCCTGTGTTCTCCATTCGCTCCTCTGCTGTGTTGTGGGACAGTGGTGGAACCAGATGTTTCTTTGTCTCTCTTTGCTCCATTTTTTTCAGTGTCTCCCTCTGTTGTATTGTTTCTTAACACAGAAGAAACAGTAATGGTTTCTCAGGTCTTTACGAGGGCCCATATTCTCAGTGTCTCAGATTAGGAATGCTGATCTAGGATCAGGTCTTCCCTGCCCAAGGATCAAGTCAGCCCTCATTCTCTGAGACACTTGATACATATGACCCCTGGTTTGTTTACTTTGAGTTGATGAGGTCACGACGTGCTTTGACCTTCATCAGCATCAAATGAACAAATGAAGAAGCAGATTGAGTTCTTGGAAGTAATGCTGGCCATCTGCTCAGAAACAGATGACATGTGTATCAGTCAACACTGGGCACTTAAGACTCCTACTGGCTTTGTTGCCAGGCAAGAACACACAGTGCTCCTAGACACAACAACCGTCGCACAGCTCTGTTTAGCCTGTGGATACAACTGGAGATTAAACAAACATCTTCCCCATCATTGTAGTGATTAGAGAACTTAATCTAAACTGCTCCTCTGTAAAACAGTATAAAGAGCTAGACTATGTCCCAAATGACACCCTATTCCCTATATAGTGCACTGCTTTTGACCAGGGCCTATGTGCTATTTGGGACGCACACACTGACTCCCATGGTGGTCTCAATTGGCCACCCAATTTCTTGTTTTCCTTCCCCTTTGAGCTGTGTTTTAAAAATGTCCCTTTTGCTCTTTTGGTGATTAATGGTGGTCTGCCCTATTGGGGGCTACTCTATGAGGTGCTATGTGTATCTTATTAACATTCTCTGTGTGTCGCCCCAAAGCTCTAATTATCCATGATATGCCAGTCCTGATTGTTTTTCAAGGGGGCTCTGGGAATGTACATTTCTGGCACAGATGAGTACGAGTCAAATAGCCTTCCCTTTTGAAGTTTCAGACGAGGTCATGTTCAAAGAAGCATATCAAATAGGTTATAGAATGAAATGGGACAGTGTTAAGGTGTGTGTGTGTGTATATGGTCATGAACAAACTGGCTCTACCTGATAGGGGTTATCTATGCCTATAACTACTGTATATGCCATACTGACTCTAATAAACCTGTTATTAGTGTCCAAATTAGTGTCCAAATTAATCAGACGATCCGGATCACTGGTGGAGAGGCGGACTATGTCAACACAGCATAACTTATTTCATCTGTAGCCTAATAAACTGCATGCTTTCCCGACGAGTCGTAGTGGGAGAACCAAACAATATGTAATTGTGTGACTCCAAGTTTACTTCGATATGATAGTTATTATATCAATATTTGCGCATAAAAGCGTTTCCACTGACATTTCTCGCATTATTCATTTTACCGACACAAAAAGATCCCACCTTGTCTAGCGTATTTTGTTTTGTCGACATTTGGAAAGTTAACCGAAAAATGTTCTGTTTCCATGAGGCCTGTCATGACATTTTTTCCTGACCTGTACTTTACTCGCATAAAAGGTTGAATGGAAACCTGGTTATTACATTTTACATTTTAGTCATTTAGCAGACGCTCTTATCCAGAGCGACTTACAGTTAGTGAGTGCATACATTTTCATACTGGCCCCCCGTGGGAAACGAACCCACAACCCTGGCATTGCAAGCGCCATGCTCTATCAACTGAGCTACAGGGCGAATAATTATTCGGACAAAGTGACTTTTTCACAAAATAGAGGCATACAAAGACAAAACAAATGTGGTACAGTGTGGAAATGATAACAAATTAGTGCGTACCATACCATGCCACTGCTTATAACTATAAGTTAACCATCTAAGATGTGCCAAATAAATTAGCTCCAGCTCAGGGCTCCAGCTATGCATTTGGTTTGCTTTTAATTTGCTAGCTAAGTGGATAGCTTACAAGATCAAGCTTATTGGTTACAGCAGAGACAATCCTGCTGCCTAAATTTGTTTTGTGCATACATTCTTTATTTTATTTTACATTTGGAAAGACATAGCGCCCCTTGTGTGCACTGCTGGTAATACCGTATACCCCGGTATGGTACAGGAACGGTATACCGCCCAAGCCTAGGCTACACGGAGAAGAAAAGCTAGAGTCCAACAAAATTGAATATAACGACGTGCCACTGCAACTGCAGAATGAGCATGATGAAGTCGGGTGTGGTAAGTTTCTCAAAACCAAGTGAAATCACAAAAAATTCCATTTACATCCAAACTACAGATTTGCTTAAAAAAAAGGTGAACTTGCCTTTAACTTTACTTAACACAAACAATTATTAAACATCTAACTAAACTAGAAGGTTGGGAAGCAAACTTTGCTCTGTAGAAGCCCTAGCTGAGGAATGTTTAGGGTGTGTTCTGTTTTTTTATAAATCTTTGTAGCATCATGGATGGAGAGGAATCCACTCCCAGTCAATAACCACAAGCTGTTCATGTCAGTGTGATTAATTGGAGGTTTGGAGCTTGGATACAAGTGGGTGTGTACTGCAGGAATGGAGATCACTGATTGGTTGGAGTCATTATTACAGTAGTTTGGGGGTGGCGATAGAGAGAAAGAATTTCAGGAAACAATCTGCTGAGAAGCACATTTGAAAGTAGAGTTTCTCAGTAGTTTTGAACTTTTAAACGTTCTCCCACCCACACATACAAACACCCTGTCACTCACTAAGCACTATTTCAAGAAATGATTTCCATTGCTGCTGGTTTTTGCATATAAAACAAAAATCTATTTTTCTGTCAACGAATACTGGGGGGAAAATGAAGCCCAGTATTTGGATTTTGGGTGCCCCTGGGCCCTGTCTGTGACTTTCCAGTGCTCTGCAGAGCTGTCACTTGTCTAATCCTGTAAACTCCACAACAGCCCATAAAGTACCGGCATGGCAAGTGGCTAAGTGAGTACTTTCCGGCCAAGACTTTGATTCTACCTAATAACCTGATCTGAAGACAAAGAGAACTTTCATTAACTTTAATAGAGTGGCACTTTATGAAAATCAACCCTCATGATCAGGGCCCTGAGTTTGTCCAGATCAGGAATAACTCTGCGCCCTATGAGAGCCACAAGACCAAATGCTCATCCCGAAGGTGCTGATTTCGAAAGGAATGCGGCCCTAGATCCAGTGTCTCATTGTCAGTGTCTGTGCTTTGGTTGGTGTGGTTAAGTTATTATTACGAATGATTAGAGTTCTGAGAATGTAGTTTTCTCACTGTTATCATAACGGGTCATGATGTACTTGAACAACACTTGAAAATACTTGAAAAGATAAGCTGCATTGTTTACAGTCAAATGCTGGGCAGACAGTGTGGCATTGGGAGAAATGTCACTGAACACAGCACTGAAAAGTTAATGAATTCCATTTTGCCAAGTGAGGTGTGAATGTATTAGGTAAGCAATGTAATAAAAGTGTTTGTCACGTAGCATAATGCTGCCTCACTTTCAGCCCAAACCTCAGCCTTAATGTTTGTCAGAACTTGCTAGTTAGGAACCATTTAACGATGTCTAACAAACATGGGGATTTATTTATCATCTATGAGAGGCTCAGTATTCACGTATTTGTTCTTGTGCTAAATGACTCCCAGTAATAGCAATGTGATTATGCAGACTTCGGATGTGTCCCAAATGGCACCCTATTTCCTATGTAGTGCACTACTTTCGGCCCTATGGGCCCTGGTCAAAACTAGTGCACTACATATGGAACAGGGTGCCATTTGGGACACAGCCTTGGAGCAGTGGGCCTAATATGTTACAGTATTACAGCTGTTACGTAATGGGCCAATCATCTCTGCTGATAGTAGTGGAGCCTCTGTCATCTGAGGTCTGAGAGGGCCTCAGTCAGCACCTGGGGCCCCTGTTGGCCCCTGTGCTAAGGACAGCTCCTCACAGCCCAGCTCACGACTCAACCTGGGCTCGCTCTCTCTCTCTCGCTCTCTCTCGCTCTCTCTCTCTCTCTCTCTCTCTCTCTCTCTCTCTCTCTCTCTCTCTCTCTCTCTCTCTCTCTCTCTCTCTCTCTCTCTCTCTCTCTGTCTCTGTCTCTGTCTCTGCCTATGTCTCTCTCACTCGATCTCTGTCACATTCCCTCTCTCCTCTTTCTCTGTCATATAGAGGTTATCAGTGAATGCTCTTCCTCTGCCACATTTCTGGGAGTTTCTGACCTAAAATGTCCTGTGTCCACAAGATTATGCCAAGCCTATCCAGAGGTCCCTGTTGATCAGTGAAGATAGTGGTGTCAAAGCCTTCGTAGTGACACATTTCATGAGCCTTCTTTAGGTATGCTTTACGTTTTGACATTTATATGGAGTTGGAATTCTGTTTTGGGTCACATTGTTTTTCACATACAAATGTTTTGTCAGCATATAGTTTTTTTCAGCACTGACTGTCTATAAGTTGTTTGGCCTTCTCGGTCAGCAGTCTCTTCTTTTATTTGTTTTCTCACACCAGTGTGGATGCTGTTATTGTTTAATGGCCTATTGTTTGGTTCTTAACCACAGACTGAGTGACTTGGCTTGACGTGCCTCTCCTCAGACGGAGAAAATGATTGCCAGATTGAAGGAGGTCTCTGTGTTTTGCCCTTGGAGGTTTTGAGCTCTGTTGTGGGGTCAAGTCTTTTTTATAAATCATTATGACAGTAACCCTCCAAAAAGTCATTCATAAACCTTTTTAATTCCCATATGGACTAGGAAGTTAAGTGTTTGTTTCTTGGGATTCAGGAATGTGACTGAAAAAGTGAAGAAGAAAAAATTAACTGATTTTAAAGTATGAGGGGATATCAGTGAACAAATGCCGTGGTCAAGGCTACAACAGCACCAGTGCTATGAGTGGTGCTTACTCAGGTGTTCAAAAGCTCATATCAGACCGAGAGCCTAATGCTTCTTAGGTAGTTCTTTATGAACTTAAGTTTAGAAGCTGATCTCTCCACAGAAGCGACAGTTACAGGGATGGTAAAAACAGCTTGATTGCCATAGCAACTCCTGAGTGGCGCAGTGGTCTAAGGCACTGCATCGCAGTGCTAACTGTGCCACTAGAGATCCTGGTTCGAATCCAGGCTCTGTCGCAGCCGGCCGCGACCGGGAGACTCATGGGCGGCGCACAATTGGCCCAGCGTCGTCCAGGGTAGGGGAGGGAATGGCCGGCAGGGATGTAGCTCAGTTGATAGAGCATGGTGTTTGCAACGCCAGGGTTGTGGGTTTGATTCCCACGGGGGGCCAGTATAAAAAAAAAAAAAATGTATTCACTAACTGTGAGTCGCTCTGGATAAGAGCGTCTGCTAAATGACTAAAATGTAAATGTAACATCAGGGAAACTGAGCAGAAGGGAGGAGTGCTTCAAATACAGCAGTTCTGTAAGATCTTTAATTGAGCCTCTCATTCTCCTTAATTGCCGGCCTCAACACGTTATGGAAAGAGATTAACTGTATAGGAAGCTCTGGGGACAGGACGTCTGGATACTGGACAGCCAATGAATTGGCAGATGCAAACAGATGATCATCTTTAGCAGACAACAGTTCTCAATTTAGTTCATACTGGTGAACCGGCGTTTGAGTTGTGTGGTTGCAATATCAACAGTCCCTTATCTCTGGTATATCTTGGCATGCATCATTCAAGACTAAATTTAAATTCTGTGCAGCGCAATGAACATATAATGCACAATGTCTCAGGAAAGACTGTCTGAGTTGGCAATAAATACTCAGTATAGGAAACAGTTGGGCCGGCAACCTGGACCTAAAGGCCATGGTGAAAACATTTGCACACAAAAAAGGAGGACTTCAGGATACCAAAGGAGTTTCTCAAGTTGGATTTCATTTGATTTAATTTAATCTACCTTGAATATTGCAGCCCATTTGTGTAGGCTATTAGCCAGACAAAACCTGCTGAGTTCAACAAGAAAATAGTGGCTGAATATATCCTCAAGCCGAATTTATCCTCAAGCCGACTACTTGTTTTTCGTCATTGTTTGGCTATTTGATGTGTACTTTTTATACAAAGTTTATAAATAGCAGCTAAATACAGTATATAGCTAAAGCTAGCACACTGCATTATGAAACAATCCCTAGGAAGCTAGTGTTTTTAGGGTGGACTGACTATTATTTGGCATTAATAGTCTGGTTTTACGCACAACTTTCTATCCAAGCTGGGAGAGAGCGCGAGGACGGCTCATGTCATGCTGGTTCAGGTAGCCTATACAGGAAAGTTGTATATATAAAAAGAAATAAATAATTGGTAGCTGATTAGTATGCTGTTGGATCAAACATTTATTTTACAATCTGCAATGTTTGAATTTCTAACTTTAATTACTGAACAAGTAATTATATTATTGCCGCCAGCAGCATTGCGATACCGTGTATATCTTTGTGAAATGTTAGGCTTAACATGAGAAAATGACGACCAAATAGGCCTAACAATAAACATTTATCCATTAGATAATGCAAAGCTATACATGCCCTGGCACCACAGAAAGCCTATCATCGATTCGATAGGCATGCAGCCGCATAGACATGTCGCAATTTGAGCACCAGTCTATTCTTCAAAATATATACTGAACAAAATAATTGTGCACAAATTTGTTTACATCCCTGTTAGTGAGCATTTCTCCTTTGCCAATATAATCCTTCCACCTGACAGGTGTGGCATATCAAGAAGCTAATTAAACAGCATGATCATTACACAGGTGCACCTTGTGCTGGGGGACAATAAAAGGCCATTCTAAAATGTGCAGTTTTGTCACACAACACAATGTCACAGATGTCTCAAGTTTTGAGGGAGCGTGCAATTGGCATGCTGACTGTAGGAATGTCCCCCAGAGCTGTTGCCAGTGAATTTAATGTTCATTTCTATACCATAAGCCTCCTCCAACGTCGTTTTATAGAATTTGGCAGTACGTCCAACCGGCCTCACAACCACAGACCACGTGTAACCACGCCAGCCCAGGACCTCCACATCCGGGATCATCTGAGACCAGTCACCCGGATAGCTGATGAAACTGAGGAGTATTTCTGTCTGTAATGAAGCCCTTTTGTGGGGAAAAACTCATTTTGATTGGCTGGTTCTGGCTCCCCAGTGGGTGGGGCTGCGACCCTGCCCAGTCATTCGAAATCCATAGATTAGGGCCTAATGAATTTATTTAAATTGACTGATTTCCTTATATGAACTGAAACTCAGTAAAATCGTTGAAATTATTGCATGTTGCGTTTATATTTTTGTTCAGTATAATTATCTGTGTCTTCCTGCTTCATATCTCCTAGTTCCGTTCAAGTGTAGGGTAATTGTGTGAGTCAGTGTGTTGATGGCTGCAGGTGCAAGTTCTCCCACTTAAAAAGATGAGAGAGGCCTGTAATTTTCATCATAGGTACACGTCAACTATGACAGACAAATTGAGAATTTTTTTTCCAGAAAATCACATTGTAGGATTTTTAATGAATCTATTTGCAAATTATGGTGGAAAATAAGTATTTGGTCACCTACAAACAAGCAATATTTCTGGCTCTCACAGACCTGTAACTTCTTCTTTAAGAGGCTCCTCTGTCCTCCACTCGTTACCTGTATTAATGGCACCTGTTTGAACTTGTTATCAGTATAAAAGACACCTGTCCACAACCTCAAACAGTCACACTCCAAACTCCACTATGGCCAAGACCAAAGAGCTGTCAAAGGACACCAGAAACAAAATTGTAGACCTGCACCAGGCTGGGAAGACTGAATCTGCAATAGGTAAGCAGCTTGGTTTGAAGAAATCAACTGTGGGAGCAATTATTAGGAAATGGAAGACATACAAGACCACTGATAATCTCCCTCGATCTGGGGCTCCACGCAAGATCTCACCCCGTGGGGTCAAAATGATCACAAGAACGGTGAGCAAAAATCCCAGAACCACACGGGGGGACCTAGTGAATGACCTGCAGAGAGCTGGGACCAAAGTAACAAAGCCTACCATCAGTAACACACTACGCCGCCAGGGACTCAAATCCTGCAGTGCCAGACGTGTCCCCCTGCTTAAGCCAGTACATGTCCAGGCCCGTCTGAAGTTTGCTAGAGTGCATTTGGATGATCCAGAAGAGGATTGGGAGAATGTCATATGGTCAGATGAAACCAAAATAGAACTTTTTGGTAAAAACTCAACTCGTCTTGTTTGGAGGACAAAGAATGCTGAGTTGCATCCAAAGAACACCATACCTACTGTGAAGCATGGGGGTGGAAACATCATGCTTTGGGGCTGTTTTTCTGCAAAGGGACAAGGACGACTGATCCGTGTAAAGGAAAGAATGAATGGGCCCATGTATCGTGAGATTTTGAGTGAAAACCTCCTTCCATCAGCAAGGGCATTGAAGATGAAACGTGGCTGGGTCTTTCAGCATGACAATGATCCCAAACACACCACCCGGGCAACGAAGGAGTGGCTTCGTAAGAAGCATTTCAAGGTCCTGGAGTGGCCTAGCCAGTCTCCAGATCTCAACCCCATAGAAAATCTTTGGAGGGAGTTGAAAGTCTGTGTTGCCCAGCGACAGCCCCAAAACATCACTGCTCTAGAGGAGAACTGCATGGAGGAATGGGCCAAAATACCAGCAACAGTGTGTGAAAACCTTGTTGAAGACTTACAGAAAACGTACCAACAAAGGGTATATAACAAAGTATTGAGAAACTTTTGTTATTGACCAAATACTTATTTTCCACCATAATTTGCAAATAAATTCATAAAAAATCCTACAATGTGATTTTCTGGATTTTTTTTCTCATTTTGTCTGTCATAGTTGATGTGTACCTATGATGAAAATTACAGGCCTCTCTCATCTTTTTAAGTGGGAGAACTTGCACAATTGGTGGCTGACTAAATACTTTTTTCCCCACTGTATATCTAAGTGAAGAGAAGTTTCTTCAAACTTTCTGCGACCTTCAGGACCTTAAGTGCCACTGCTCCCTGAGTTGTTGAGTTAGCCCCAGTGCTCCATAGTGAATGGCGACGCGAGAGTTTTAATATCTGGAGGATTCCGGGTGCTGTGAGGTGATAGAAAGTTTGGGCTCTCTGCTCTTTGATGTTCCCTGTGGCTCTTAATGAGGATATTTGGCTGAACCCCCCTACGGGGAGGGCAGGGGGCAGCCAAGGGGGTTCGGTGAGGTGGACTGACTGAGACTGTCGGTCCCATCAGCCATCTTAAAATGAGTGAAATGTATTGTATTTTATTCTCTCCCCTCTACCTCTCTCTTCCTCCATCACTCTCTCTTTTCCCACTCTTCTCTTTAATCACAGTGGTCTCACAGTAGCCTCAGTACCCCTCCTCCTCCCTGGGTGAGTTCATCTGTTTATTAAGGAGGCCTTGGCCCAGATGAATCAGCCCTGTGAAGGACGACTCTCTCTGAAGTCAGACGTTTTCGCGAGCACCTTTGGGAACGGGAGGTGGGATGGGGTGGAGGGGGGTGGGTGGCAGGCTGACTGAGAGGGACGTATGACACAGGAAGCACACCGAGCGGGGGTGCGTGCTCCAGGGGAGCCCAGAAACACGTGTGTACACATGCCAATGACACGGCAAAGGGTCAGGGGCAGAGGGTGACGTCGGGGAGGGGGGAGAGCCTGTCTGAACTCTGACCCCACATTTGAAATATAAGGCCAATCAAAAACATGTGTGATGCTGTTGCTATGGTATGTCTGCCCCTCCTGCATTCCTCTCTAAATGTCACAGAAGTATGCATTGAATGAACACTCTCAGACAAACCTCAGACACACCAGGTCACTGTAATGTCGTTGGCGTGTAATCTTGGGAGAGATAACATCCTATGTGACAATCCCTTCATGTCCGAGCCAGTTGTAATGGAAACCCTGAGGACGTGATTGACTCATGTCAAATGGGACTTTGTGTCCCTGTCACTCATTGGCCAGGGAACACTCTGCACCCAAGTGACAGACAGTACAGAACGAATGCCAACAACTGACACCCAGGCTGTGTCCCAAATTGCATCCTATTCCGTTTATAGTGCAGTCCTTATGACCAGGGCCCATAGGGCTCTGGACAAAAGTAGTGCACTACATAGGGAATAGGTTGCCATTTGGGATGCACACCCTGTCACCATGAGCCGGTAACGGACAAGCAGGATAGACTATACACTGTAAAAGTTTTTGTTGAAGATGTTGATTCAACATACAATTGAAAGGCAACCAGCTGCAATAGGATTGTGAGTTTGCTCATCAAAATAGCATTGAAGTTCAACGTACAATGGCAAACATTTTTTAACTATGCCACGCAACATGGTTCAATGCGCCCATAAATCAGCACAATCTATTTTTTTGTTTTTTTAAATTGCCGGTGTCTTGGAGATAGAATTTGGAGGCCTTTTGTAGGCCCGCGGACCAATATAAAAAAATTAAAAAAAACTCAGTCAGGGTCTCAACTTACTGTTGAGAGTTAGAATAACAAGGTGCAATTTCGAAATTTGGTTTTGCATCAGCAGTCACTCAACGCAGACCCACGAGCCACTGCGGCCTCTCATGATGAGTTCAGTTTTTTTGTGGCCCCCATCCCTGATGTATACTGTGCTAATGCCAAAACAAAAAAACAAGGCATTTGTGGTAAGTGCATGGAGGCTACCATCTTTATGCACGTCCGCCATTGTAAGTCAACCAGCTGCAATAGGATTGTGAGTTTTCTCAACATTTGAGCATACAGTGAGGGAAAAAAGTATTTGATCCCCTGCTGATTTTGTAAGTTTGCCCACTGACAAAGACATTATCAGTCTATAATTTTAATGGTAGGTTTATTTGAACAGTGAGAGACAGAATAACAACAAAGAAATCCAGAAAAACGCATGTCAAAAATGTTATAAATTGATTTGCATTTTAATTAGGGTAATAAGTATTTGACCCCTCTGCAAAACATGACTTAGTACTTGGTGGCAAAACCCTTGTTGGCAATCACAGAGGTCAGACGTTTCTTGTAGTTGGCCACCAGGTTTGCACACATCTCAGGAGGGATTTTGTTCCACTCCTCTTTGCAGATCTTCTCCAAGTCATTAAGGTTTCGAGGCTGACGTTTGGCAACTCGAACCTTCAGCTCCCTCCACAGAATTTCTATGGGATTAAGGTCTGGAGACTGGCTAGGCCACTCCAGGACCTTAATGTGCTTCTTCTTGAGCCACTCTTTTGTTGCCTTGGCCGTGTGTTTTGGGTCATTGTCATGCTGGAATACCCATCCACGACCCATTTTCAATGCCCTGGCTGAGGGAAGGAGGTTCTCACCCAAGATTTGACAGTACATGGCCCCGTCCATCGTCCCTTTGATGCGGTGAAGTTGTCCTGTCCCCTTAGCAGAAAAACACCCCCAAAGCATAATGTTTCCACCTCCATGTTTGACGGTGGGGATGGTGTTCTTGGGGTCATAGGCAGCATTCCTCCTCCTCCAAACACGGCGAGTTGAGTTGAAGCCAAAGAGCTCGATTTTGGTCTCATCTGACCACAACACTTTCACTCAGTTCTCCTCTGAATCATTGAGATGTTCATTGGCAAACTTCAGACGGCCCTGTATATGTGCTTTCTTGAGCAGGGGGACCTTGCGGGCGCTGCAGGATTTCAGTCCTTCACGGCGTAGTGTGTTACCAATTGTTTTCTTGGTGACTATGGTCCCAGCTGCCTTGAGATCATTGACAAGATCCTCCCGTGTAGTTCTGGGCTGATTCCTCATCATGATCCTTGCAACTCCACGAGGTGAGATCTTGCATGGAGCCTCAGGCCGAGGGAGATTGACAGTTATTTTGTGTTTCTTCCGTTTGCGAATAATCGCACCAACTGTTGTCACCTTCTCACCAAGCTGCTTGGCGATGGTCTTGTAGGCCATTCCAGCCTTGTGTAGGTCTACAATCTTCTCCCTGACATCCCTCTTTGGTCTTGGCCATGGTGGAGAGTTTGGAATCTGATTGATTGATTGCTTCTGTGGACAGGTGTCTTTTATACAGGTAACAAACTGAGATTAGGAGCACTCCCTTTAAGAGTGTGCTCCTAATCTCAGCTCGTTACCTGTATAAAAGACACCTGGGAGCCAGAAATCTTTCTGATTGAGAGGGGGTCAAATACTTATTTCCCTCATTAAAATGCAAATCAATTTATAACATTTTTTAAATTCGTTTTTTCTTGATTTTTTTGTTGTTATTCTGTCTCTCACTGTTTAAATAAACCTACCATTACAATTATAGACTGATCATTTCTTTGTCAGTGGGCAAACGTACAAAATCAGCAGGGGATCAAATACTTTTTTCCCTCACTGTATAGCTGAACCAACATACATTCTCAATTTAAATAGTACAGTATGTTCACTTTGAGTTTTAGGTTGAGTGAACATACATTTCAACTTGAGAATCTATTCTGCCTTATTTGCATATTTACCAGTGTGCCTTGCCTTTCGAGTGAAATGTAGTTACCACCCATTACTGTATTTGTAAGCGAAAGAGACATGGTTGTTGTAGTCAATGGCTTTGAGTCCTGTAGCCTTCACCAAATTAGTGTCTAAGTGAATATGTTACGAGGGCCTAGTTACACCTTAACACTGTCGGCTGAAACCCTTGGTTTACAGGCCACATCAAGCCTACAAGTCACATTACGCTGACTTGCAAAATGACGTGTAGTTCCTATTGGAATCCAGCCAGAGTGAGGATATCCAACAACGGCGAAGGTTCATAAGGATGGCATCCCCCATGTACTTGCCACAAATGCCTCGTT
>NW_028158821.1:0-31556 GCF_964263955.1 Coregonus lavaretus | reverse complement strand
CTGCCCGCTCCTTGATCTCGCCATCACGGTTGACAACTCCATTGTGTCCTCCTCCCAGAGTGCACAGAACCTTGGCGTGACCCTGGACAACACCCTGTCGTTCTCCGCTAACATCAAAGTGGTGACCCGATCCTGCAGGTTCATGCTCTACAACATTCGCAGAGTACGTCCCTGCCTTACACAGAAAGCGGCACAGGTCCTAATCCAGGCACTTGTAATCTCCTGTCTGGATTACTGCAACTCGCTGTTGGCTGGGCTCTCTGCCTGTGCCATTAAACCCCTACAACTTATCCAGAACGCTGCAGCCTGTCTGGTGTTCGACCTTCCCAAGTTCTCTCATGTCACCCCGCTCCTCCGCACACTCCACTGGCTTCCAGTTGAGGCTCGCATCTACTACAAGACCATGGTGCTTGCCTACGGAGCTGTGAGGGGAACGGCACCTCCGTACCTTCAGGCTCTGATCAGACCCTACACCCAAACGAGGGCACTACGTTCATCCACCCCTCGCCTGCTAGCCCCCCTACCTCTAGGGAAGCACAGTTCCCGCTCAGCCCAGTCAAAGCTATTCGCTGCTCTGGCACCCCAATGGTGGAACAAGCTCCCCCACGACGCCAGGACAGCAGAGTCACTGACCACCTTCCAGAGACACTTGAAACCCTACCTCTTTAAGGAATACCTGGAATAGTATAACAGTAATCCTTCTACACCCCCCCCCCCCGTCCCCCAGTGGTGGTTGTCCCACAGGCTATCCTAAGTTGAATGCACCAATTTGTAAGTCGCTCTGAATAAGAGCGTCTGCTAAATGACTTAAATGTTAAATGTGTCAAGTGCTTTCCAGAAGATCACAGACATCGTGCTGTCCGGCCTGAAGGGGGCGCCACACTACCTTGATGATATCACGGTCCACGGAAAGGATAAAAAATGAACACGTCAAGAGACTGAAAGAAGTGTTCGCACACCTTGCAAAGTTCAACATGATGCTGAACAGAGGGAAATGTATCTTCAGCACAGATTAAAGTGAGTGCCTTGGCTACAAAGTGAGCACAGCTGGAGTAAAGCTATGCCAGTCCAACGTAATGACAATCAAGAAGATGCCAGCACCAAAGTAAGTGAAAGAGCTTCAAACCTTCTTAGGAATGACAAACTATTACTTGAAGTTCATTCCGGACTACGCAACAACGACGGAACCCCTAAGACAGTTGCTACACCAGGACCCAGAATGGAAATGGATGTCCGCACAAGACCAAGCCTTCGCTGAACTGAAACATGCAATAGCAGAACCACCTGTTCTGGCTTACTTCCACCCAGATCATACAACGTTCCTTACCTGCGACGCTTCGGCAGTTGGATTAGGAGCAGTCTTAATCAGATCGTGGATGGAGAAGAATGACCAGTTGCTTACGCATCGAAGACTCTGTCAGGCTCTGAACAGAGATACTCAGTCGGTGAAAGAGAAGCACTGGCTTGTGAATGGAGCATGGAGAAATGGCATGTGTACTTGTTCGGACGACCGTTTACACTAAGAACAGATCATCAGGCCTTGACCACTCTTCTGTTGGCCTCAGGAACAGGAAGACGGCCCATGAGAATCTCCAGCTAGTCAGATCGGCTTGCCCAGTACATGTACAAAACAGAGGTTTGCCCAGGAAAGTCAAACAATGTTCCTGATACATTTTCAAGACTGGTTCCACAAGACGATAGCACAGAGGAGTCTTACTTTGACAAGGAAGTAGATGAGCTATTCATTCCACAGACCTTAATTGATGAGCTACAAGGAGCCATCACACCGGAAGAGCTAGCAAGAGAAACACTACAAGATCCAAGCAAAGTGCAAACCTACATGAAAGCAGGATGGAAAGGTCCAACGAGACATACTGCTCAGTCCATACTACATGGTACGAGACAAACTTTTCAGTTGTAAAAAATCATGTGTTGGAAGAGGAGATCGTACCATTGCACCAATCACTCTGACACAGAGTCCTCACCCAAGCTCATGAAGGACACCCAGGAACAAGAAAGATGAAGCAGTTCCTTCGCAGCAAAGTATGGTGGCCAAAGATGGACAATGTTGTCACCAACTTAGTGCGCAGGGCACACAGTTTTTCACAAAGTGAAAATTCCCTCATACCAGAAAGAAACCCACTACAACCTACACCATGCCTTAAATGACCTTGGGAGAAGATCCAAGTGGACATCTTTGGAGAACTACAAGCAGCTCCAGCTCATCAGAAGTACCTGATCATTGTGACAGACCTGTACAGCAAATGGCCTGAAGTCTTAGCCACAAGCAATGTGACCACAGCAACAATGATCAATGGACTTTAAGATCTGTTCACATAATGGGGCCAGCCTCAAGTTCTAGTGACTGATTATGGCCTGCAATTCACAAGCTGACTTTACTTGGAGAAGAAAGGAATCGTGCACCAGAAGACCCCATTGTAGCATCCACTAGCCAACGCAGGTGTGGAAAGGTTTGACAAAGTCCTGAAGTATGGTCTTCGTGCCCTGATGCAAGATAGAAAACAGTTCTCTGATGCATTGAAAACACTACTGTTGAGCTACAGATCAATGCCTCACAAGGTGACAGGAAAATCACCCGCCGAGCTCATGATTGGAAGAACCTTCAGAGTCCCGCTGGATACAGTCCATCCACTTTTTGCAGCTGATAAGTCACCTGACGACGCAAAGTTACGGGTAGAAGTACAGAAATGTCAGGATGCTCAAAATAAGTATTACGACTAAAGAAACAATGTAAAAGAGGATTCCTCACTGCAAGTTGGAGACTGTCTTGGTAAAGAGACCACTGAGAGGACACAAGCTGAAAACCAGTTTGTCTGGACCTTATCGAATCATCGATCGACCTGGCAGATAGACATTCCAGCTTTAAGATGGAACCTTCTGGATCACAAAAAGACTGTTTCGTACTAGCCAGCCCGCCGAAGAAGAAATTGATGTTGAGGTGTTCATTCCACAACCTGACCATATTCAAGGTCAACAGCAGAACATTCAAGGTCAAAGACAAGAAGTTGCTCATGGAGATGTGCCAGAAGCAAGAGCACAAGAAGAACATCAAACAGAGCCATGACCAGCTCGTAAACTAAGGCTAACTGCTAGACTCAATGACTTTTTTATGACTTAGGGTCTTAGTTAAAGAAGGGGGGAAATGTAAGACCTGACTGATTACGTACTTCATAGTTTAGTTATAGGGCTATAATTACACATTTTCAATAACACAAGTAATGTTAACATCCGGACTGAGAAGGATAGGCTAGTTTAATAGATAGCTTAGCTGACAGCAATGGGAACTAACCATGTAACTTTCTAATACTTATTCAACCTTGTTAAACAATAACACAAGCTGTTCCGGATGGCTATGTGATCACGCTCTCCGTAGCCGATGTGAGTAAAACTTTTAAGCAGGTCAACATTCACAAGGACGCAGGGCCAGACGGATTACCAGGACGTGTACTCCGAGCATGTGCTGACCAACTGGCAAATGTCTTCACTGACACTTTCAACATGTCCCTGACTGAGTCTGTAATACCTACATGTTTCAAGCAGACCACCATAGTCCCTGTGCCCAAGGACACTAAGATAACCTGCCTAAATGACTACCGACCCGTAGCACTCACATCTGTAGCCATGAAGTGCTTTGAAAGGCTGGTCATGGCTCACATCAACACCATTATCCTAGAAACCCTAGACCCACTCCAATTTGCATACCGCCCCAACAGATCCACAGATGATGCATTCTCTATTGCGCTCCACACTGCCCTTTCCCACCTGGACAAGAGGAACACCTACGTGAGAATGCTGTTCATTGACTACAACCCAGCGTTCAACACCATAGTGCCCTCAAAGCTCATCACTAAGCTAAGGATCCTGGGACTAAACACCTCCCTCTGCAACTGGATCCTGGACATCCTGACGGGCCGCCCCCAGGTGGTAAGGGTAGGTAACAACACATCTGCCACGCTGATCCTCAACATGGGGGCCCCTCAGGGGTGCGTGCTCAGTCCCCTCCTGTACTCCCTGTTCACCCATGACTGCATGGACAGGCACGACTCCAACACCATCATTAAGTTTGCTGATGACACAACAGTGGTAGGTCTGATCACCGACAACGATGAGACAGCTTATAGGGAGGAGGTCCGAGACCTGGCCGTGTGGTGCCAGGATAACAACCTCTCCCTCAACGGGATCAAGACAAAGGAGATGATTGTGGACTACAGGAACAAGAAGAGGACTGAGCACACCCCCATTCTCATCGACGGGGCTGTAGTGGAACAGGTTGAGAGCTTCAAGTTCCTTGGTGTGCACATCACCAACGAACTATCATGGTCCAAACACACCAAGACAGTCGTGAAAAGGGCACGACAAAGCCTATTCCCCCTCAGGAGACTGAAAAGATTCGGCATGGGTCCTCAGATCCTCAAAAAGTTCTACAGCTGCACCATCGAGAGCATCCTGACTGGTTCCATCATCGCCTGGTATGGCAACTGCTCGGCCTCCGACTGCAAGGCACTACAGAGGGTAGTGCGTACAGCCCAGTACATCACTGGGACCAAGCTTCCTGCCATCCAGGACCTCTATACCAGGCGATGTCAGAGGAAGACCCTTAAAATTGTCAAAGACTCCAGCCACCCTAGTCATAGACTGTTCTCTCTGCTACCGCACGGCAAACGGTACCAGAGCGTCAAGTCTACGTCCAAAAAGCTTCTCAACAGCTTCTACCCCCAAGCCATAAGACTCCTGAACAGCTAGCTAATCATTGCTACCCGGACTATTTGCACTGCCCCCCCCCAACCCCACCCCCCTCTTTTACGCTGCTGCTACTCTGTTTATTATTTATGCATAGTCACTTTAACTCTACCCACATGTACATATTACCTCGACTAGCCGGTGCCCCCGCACATTGACTCTGCACCGGTACCCCTCTGTATATAGCCTCCCTACTGTTATTTTATTTTGCTGCTGCGCTTTAGTCATTTGCTTTAAAAAAGAATTACTTAAGACTTTTGTTTAAAAAAATATTTTAAAAATGCATTGTTGGTTAAGGGCTTGTAAGTAAGCATTTCACTGTAATTTCTACACCTGTTGTATTCGGCACATGTGGCAAATAAAATTTGATTTGATAATTGAAACAATGCCCTAATGTTGATGACTTTTTGCAAATCCAATCAGTTTTCCACGTTGATTCAACTAAATGTTTTGAGTTGAAATGACTTGGAAACAATGTTGATTCAACCAGTTGTTGCTCAGTGGGTAGAATGTATGCAAGAAGGCTTTGTATAAAAGTACACTTTCACTCTTAGAAGATGTTTAGACATTCAAGTGCTGGAACTCTTGTATTGGAATATTGGTCCTTTTTTGTGAGAAGAATTTTAAAAAATGATTATTTAAGGTAAAAGAGCAGTACAATAGTAAAGTGTATTACCTCTTCCACTGTATATACTGTAATAACAGATACACTACCAGTCAAAAGTTTTAGAACACCTACTCATTCAAGAGTTTTTCTTTATTTTTACTATTTTCTACATTGTAGAATAATAGTGAAGCCATCAAAACTATGAAATAACACAGATGGAATCATGTAGTAACCAAAAAAGTGTTAAACAAATCAAAATATATTTGAGATTCTTCAAACAGCCACCCTTTGCCTTGACAGCTTTGCACACTCTTGGCATTCTCTCAACCAACTTCATGAGGTAGTCACCTGGAATGCATTTCAATTAATAGGTGTGACTTATTAAAAGTTAATTTGTGGATTTTCTTTCCTTAATGCGTTTGAGCCAATCAGTTGTGGCGTTACAAGGTGGGGGATATACAGAAGATAGCCCTATTTGGTAAAAGACTAAGTCCATATTATGGCAAGAACAGCTCAAATATTTACATTTTAGTCATTTAGCAGACGCTCTTATCCAGAGCGACTTACAGTTAGTGAATATATATTTATTTTTTTGTAATGTTTTTTTATTTATTTTTATACTGGCCCCCCGTGGGAATCGAACCCACAACCCTGGCGTTGCAAACGCCATGCTCTATCAACTGAGCTACATCCCTGCCGGCCATTCCCTCCCCTACCCTGGACAACGCTGGGCCAATTGTGCGCCGCCCATGAGTCTCCCGGTCGCGGCCGGCTGTGACAGAGCCTGGATTCGAACCAGGATCTCTAGTGGCACTGCGATGCAGTGCCTTAGACCACTGCGCCACTCAGGAGAAACTATCATCAATCATCGTGCAGAGAGAAATGACAGTCCATCATTACTTTAAGACATGAAGGTCAGTCAATACGGAAAATGTCAAGAACTTTGAATGTTTCTTCAAGTGCAGTCGCAAAAACTATAAAACGCTATGATGAAACTGGCTCTCATGAGGACTGCCACAGGAATGGAAGACCCAGAGTTACCTCTGCTGCAGACGATAAGTTCATTACAGTTACCAGCCTCAGAATTTGCAGCCCAAATAAATGCTTCACATGGTTAAAGTAACAGACACATCTCAACATCAACTGTTCAGAGGAGACTGTGTGAATCAGGCCTTCATGGTCAAAATGCTGCAAAGAAACCACTACTAAAGGAAACCAATAAGTAGAAGAGACTTGCTTGGGCCAAGAAACACGAGCAATGGAAATTAGACTGGTGAAAATGTGTCCTTTGGTCTGGAGTCCAAATTGGAGATTTTTGGTTCCAACCGCTGTGTCTTTGTGAGACGCGGTGTGGGTGAACGGATGATCTCCACATGTATATTTCCCACCGTAAAGCATGGAGGAAGAGGTGATGTGGTGTGGGGGTGCTTTGATGGTGACACTGTCTGTGATTTATTTAGAATTCAAGGCACACTTAACCAGCATGGCTACCACAGCATTCTGCAGCGATACGCCATCCCATCTGGTTTGGGCTTAGTGGGACTATCATTTGTTTTTCAACAGGACAATGACCACACCTCCAGGCTGTGTAAGGGCTATTTTACCAAGAAGGAGAGTGATTGAGTGCTGCATCAGCCACCGATCTCAACCAAATTGAGATGGTTTGGGATGAGTCGGACCGCAGAGTGAAGGAAAATCAGCCAACAAGTGCTCAGCATATGTGGGAACTCCTTCAAGACTGTTGGAAAAGCATTCCAGATGAAGCTGGTTGAGAGAATGCTAATAGTGTGCAAAGCTGTCATCAAGGTAAAGGGTGGCTATTTGAAGAATCTCAAATATAAAATATATTTTTTGGTTACTACATGATTCCATTTGTGTTATCTCATAGTTTTGATGTCTTCACTATTATTCTACAATGTAGAAAATAGTAAAAATAAAGAAACTCTTGAATGAATAGGTGTTCTAAAACCTTTGACCGGTAGTGTGTGTTAACTAATGACCTAGAGACACTTGTTTCAGCTAGCAAGATACTTACTGTGCATATGACCGGTGTGATGTACATCCAACAGTACTTCATGAATGGCCAAGGACGATAGCCAATCATGTCCTCAATATTAACATACAGTCGCTCCGCACCTTGAGGGCATAAAATATATTCACTTTAGTAATGATTCACAGATGATTCGTGATTGAAGTTTTAGGCAGTTGTAAAATATATCTGATTTAGAGTAACTTAACGCAACCCAGTGTTATCAACATAACACTATTGGTACAATGATGAAATGTACTGTTTCGACTCATACATTCAGTATGTTCCCTCAAATGGCATTAAACTAGTTACTGTTGACTTTAAATGTTTTGTATGGAAATGTTTGTGCATTTGTGGTTAACCCTGATGCTTCTCACCATAACACCACCCAACACAGACGGCCTGGAGAATAGCAAAGACCAGGAGAGTCATCCCACTGCAGGCATAGTAATCAAACAGCTGAAACACATACAGGCCACCCTACAGAGAGGGGGGTGAGGGGGTGGTAGGCAGAATAATTACTAAACAATCTTTCTAAATAAGAAAATTGGATTTAAAGTACTGTGAGTAGCAGGCAACACACGTGACTTTCACTGCAAATCATCTGATATCTGTGGGAACAGAGAGGTTCAAATGCCCATTCTTCTTCCTATAAAAGCTACCTGATCATATTACTAATCTGTTGTGGTAAACCCGTTCGACCAGTATTGTCGACTCTCACCTCTGTGACCATTAGCAGGCCAACCAGGAAGCTGCACACACTGATGCCAAGCAGGAGAAGTTTTTTCCGCAGATGGCCCACGTGGAAGAAAGAGGGGTACATGTCTGAGATCGCTGTGACCAAGGCCTCGTGATATACAAACTGAGGGGCAAAAAGGTTGTTCTAGTGAGGATGTAGGCCTATCAATTAAACAAACAATCAATCAAATGTATTTATGAAGCCCCTTCTACATCAAGAGTTGTCACAATGTGCTTTACAGTAACTCGGCCTAGACACCAATGAGCAGTGATAAACATGCATTTGGTACATTCATTTGACAGAGATCATCAGAATCATAACAGGTATCACCTTATGAATTGCCTAATATAATAACGCAAACCATAACTACCTGAGAATAGCTTATACAACTCAAAAAAGCCTACACAGCTTCTAGTGTTGTAACTTGTTCATCAAAACAGTCTGAAACAGAGCACAGATCAAACAAGCAACATCTTGCTAGATCTGAGCATGAATCAGTAGCAAACACCAGAACGTCCACATTAATCTGATCAAAAACACTGCAGCTCAATACCACAAAGCAGAACAGACATGCAGGGATTGATTTAAGGTCTGAAAGGCACTTGCGCAACAGGCAAGTTGGGTATTTTTTGGTTATTAATGTTAGCTGATTTCCACGCAAAAATTACCTAACTTTCTCTAAAGGGAGTGGCTCCTGCTCTATTTCTCACAGGACCTTAGGGACTTATGTTAATTTGAACCTGGACCTGGTTAACTGCATAGTTAAATGCCAAAAATAAGAAATTTGCAACGTTACTAAGCAAAACCAAACAAACAAAACAAGAATAGCCAGTACAAATTGTCATTAACGTAATTTACTTGCGTGGTTTTGCAGTTTGCACTACACCACGACAAGCAACTGGTCATGTTGTCATTAGCTAGCTCATTATAGCGACGCCAGCTAGTGAATTAGCAAGCTAATGATAGTTAGCTAGCTAGTTAGCAGGCCATTGAATCTCGCTAGCCAACAAGTTAGCATCAGTTAGGCATTGGACTAAAGACTTTGTTAGGGGCTACTTAGCTAGCTAATGTTAGCTTGTTCTATATGGAGCCTAAGCTAATTCGCTAGCTAGCATCAATAACAACGTAGCTAGCTAGCATCGCTAACGACATAGCTAGCTAATGACAATGAGCGCTGTTTGTAGTTGTGGATAGTGCAAACTGCAAAACCATGTACGTAAATAACATTTTTCACAGTTGTAGTGGCTATTGTCATTTTGTTTGTTTGGTTTTGCTTAGTTACATTGCTAAATTCTTATTTTGGGCAATTAACTATGCAGTTAACTCAGTCTAGGTTATATTTATTTTCTTAAGTCACAAATTCCTGCGAGAATTTGTCGACTCACAGATATGTAGCCTCAGAAATAAAAGATCCGGTCATGGATCAGGAACCAATCCCTTCACTAAAACAATTGAGAGGAACCAGAAAGATCAATTTTAGGCTACTGGAATGATTTGCAGTTTGGTTGTATTTAGTATAAAATGTATCCCATGCCCAATGTGGCAACCACAGAGCATGCTCAACTTGCTCAACTGCCATAAATTGTCTGTCTTTCACCTAAACAATGGGGAGGAATTAAACATATCAGTTTTAGGCTACTGGAATTCTTCACAGATTGATTGTTTTTAGTATTCAAACCAGGCTCCATTTGCCTGACGGCTCAGTTCACTTCCCCCGGGCAATAGGGCAACCCTTCATGAACAACCGACAGCTATAGGCCTGCTAAATGTTTATTCAAGCTGAATTGGAACTCAATGATTTGATACAGTTCTTGAAACTGAACTGGAGCAGCAGATCTTTCCAATTTCACCCATAGTTGATTTTCTTTATTTTTTTTTACAATTTATACATTTAAAAAACGTGCAGAACCATCAGTCAAATTATGAAAAATACAGAGGTCATGAGACAGGTCAGCTGTACAATCCTATAGCACCCAGTGGAATGTATTCATGGATGCCAAGGGAAGCCGGACTTCCCCAAATATTTGACAAATAAAAATGTATATTTCGTCTCTGTGTTTTGATAATTTTCCGTCAATTCGCAAGTGGCTGAATCTCACTGGAGAAATAATTCGAGCAAACAGCGCCCCTATGTCTCAGTATGTGTAGCCCATGTGTTCTGATGCTGTCTGGACCAAAATAATATTACATGTTGCCACCGTAGCATTTGATTGATTGATGCCAGCAAGCATTTGGCCTCCCTTGATAAAACAATTATAAAAGAATTAGCCAATCAGCGTTGAGCTGAGCTCAACTGTGGGTTGTCCTGGTGCAGCAAAACGCCCCCCAAGGGAGGCCAGATTGGATTTGGCTTCAGACCAATCAAATCACTTCCTAAGCAAAACGTAATTTTCAGAAACACATGTCTGTTTCTGGTCTGCTTGTGTTGTTGTCCTGCAGTAGCTAGCCTTGATAAATCATCCCTTTCCTAAGCCATGGATGGAGATGGGGATTTGGATTTGTGGTTTTGACTTAATTCTCTGTACAGGCCAATGATTATTATGCATATTCTGATCTAACCATAAATTAATATGTTGTGCCACTGGCCTGAGATGATTTAAAGTTCAATATGTAGCCTAGATGTAGCCTACAAGGCTCACGTTAACTAGCTAGCTAGCTAACTTAGCTGGTTCATTGTTGCCAATGCCAGGAAGTGAGGCTAGCAAGCATTTTAGCTTGGTAGCCTATGAAAACAAAAACTAAAAGTGTATTGTATGACAGAGCCACAGACCCTTTTGCCAACATGAAAGAGAGGAGGAAGGCATTGGTATTCAATTAGTCTACAAGAAGGGTGAGTAAAAAAAGAAAGTTTACTTACTTGTGCGCGCACACACACAGAGACAGAAATCAGTACCATGGACAACCACATGATATATAGCAACATTAATTGGACTAAATCGTTTTTGGTATCTTTAAGAATGTTTTCAGTGTCCTACACTAAGCATACGCTACCGGTCAAAAGTTTTAGAACACCAACTCATTCGAGGGTTTTTCTTTATTTTTACTATTTTCTACATTGTAGAATAATAGTGAAGATATCAAAACTATGAAATAACACAAATTAAATAATGTAGTAAACAAAAAAGTTTTAAACAAATCAAAATATATTTTATATTTGAGATCCTTCAAATAGCCACCCTTTGCCTTGATGACAGCTTTGCACACTCTTGGCAATCTCTCAACCAGGTAGTCACCTGGAATGCATTTCAATTAACAGGTGTGCCTTCTTAAAAGTTAATTTGTAGAATTTATTTCCTTCTTAATAAGTTTGAGTTGTGTTGTGACAAGGTGTATACAGAAGATAGCCTTATTTGGTAAAAGACCAAGTCCATATTATGGCAAGAACAGCTCAAATAAGCAAAGGGAAACGACAGTCCATCGTTACTTTAAGACATGAAGGTCAGTCAATACGGAACATTTCAAGAACTTTGAACGTTTCTTCATGTGCAGTCACAAGAACCATAAAGCGCTATGATGAAACCGGCTCTCATGAGGACTACCACAGGAATGGAAGACCCAGAGTTACCTCTGCTGCAGACGATAAGTTCATTACAGTTACCAGCCTCAGAATTTGCAGCCCAAATAAATGCTTCACATGGTTCAACAGACACATCTCAACATCAACTGTTCAGAGGAGACTGTGTGAATCAGGCCTTCATGGTCGAATTGCTGCAAAGAAACCACTACTAAAGGACACCAATAAGAAGAAGAGACTTGCTTGGGCCAAGAAACACGAGCAATGGACATTAGACCGGTGGAAATTTCCAAATTGGAGATTTTTGGTTCCAACTGCCGTGTTTTTGTGAGACGCAGTGTGGGTGAACGGATGATCTCTGCATGTGTATTTCCCACCGTAAAACATGGAGCATGAGGTGTTATGGTGTGGGGGTGCTTTGCTGGTGACACTGTCTGTGATATATTTAGAATTCAAGGCACACTTAACCAGCATGGCTACCACAGCATTCTGCAGCGATGCGGCAGTCCCACTAAGCCCAAACCAGATGGGATATAATTTGTTTTCAACAGGAAAATGACCCAACACACGTTCTCCGAAAGTCCTTGAGTGGCCTAGTCCGAGTCCCCTGTAGCTCAGTTGGTAGAGCATGGCGCTTGCACCGCCAGGGTTGTGGGTTCGTTTCCCACGGGGGGCCAGTATGAAAATGTATGCACTCACTAACTTTAAGTCGCTCTGGATAAGAGTGTCTGCTAAATGACTAAAATGTAAAATGTAAGGGCTATTTTACCAAGAAGGAGAGTGATGGAGTGCTGCATCAGATGACCTGGCCTCCACAATCCCCCGACCTCAACAAATTGTATTTTTTTATTTTTTTTATTTCACCTTTATTTAACCAGGTAAGCCAGTTGAGAACAAGTTCTCATTTACAACTGCGACCTGGCCAAGATAAAGCAAAGCAGTGCGATAAAAACAACAACACAGAGTTACATATGGGGTAAACAAAACATAAAGTCAAAAATCCAACAGAAAATATATATACAGTGTGTGCAAATGTAGCAAGTTATGGAGGTAAGGCAATAAATAGACCATAGTGCAAAATAATTACAATTAGTATTAACACTGGAATGATAGATGTGCAAGAGATGATGTGCAAATAGAGATACTGGGGTGCAAATGAGCAAAATAAATAACAATATGGGGATGAGGTAGTTGAGTGGGCTAATTTCAGAAGGGCTGTGTACAGGTGTAGTGATCGGTAAGGTGCTCTGACAACTGATGCTTAAAGAGTGAGGGAGATAAGAGTCTCCAGCTTCAGAGATTTTTGCAGTTCGTTCCAGTCATTGGCAGCAGAGAACTGGAAGGAATGGCGGCCAAAGGAGGTGTTGGCTTTGGGGATGACCAGTGAGATATACCTGCTGGAGCGCATACTACGGATGGGTGTTGCTATGGTGACCAATAAGCTAAGATAAGGCGGAGATTTGCCTAGCAGTGATTTATAGATGGCCTGGAGCCAGTGGGTTTGGCGACAAATATGTAGTGAGGACCAGCCAACAAGAGTGTACAGGTCACAGTGTGGGTAGTATATGGGGCTTTGGTGACAAAACGGAGGGCACTGTGATAGACTACATCCAATTTGCTGAGTAGTGTTGGAGGCTGTTTTGTAAATGACATCGCCGAAGTCAAGGATCGGTAGGATAGTCAGTTTTACGAGGGCATGTTTGGCAGTATGAGTGAAGGAGGCTTTGTTTTGAAATAGGAAGCCGATTCTAGATTTCCCATTGGATGCTTAATGTGAGTCTGGAAGGAGAGTTTACAGTCTAACCAGACACCTAGGTATTTGTAGTTGTCCACATACTCTAGGTCAGACCCGTCGAGAGTAGTGATTCTAGTTGGGTGGGCGGGTGCCAGCAGTGTTCGATTGAAGAGCATGCATTTAATTTTACTAGTGTTTAAGAGCAGTTGGAGGCTATGGAAGGAGTGTTGTATGGCATTGAAGCTCATTTGGAGGTTTGTTAACACAGTGTCCAATGAAGGGCCAGATGTATACAAAATGGTGTCGTCTGCGTAGAGGTGGATCTGAGAGTCACCAGCAGCAAGAGCGACATCATTGCATGGGCAAGTTGCAGCGGAGGGTGCAGAGCTGGTGGCCGTGGTAGTGGTAGCCAGGTGGAAAGCATGGCCAGCCTAAGCAAAATGCTTGTTGAAATTCTCGATTATTGTAGATTTATCGGTGGTGATAGTGTTTCCTATCCTCAGTGCAGTGGGCAGCTGGGAGGAGGTGCTCTTATTCTCCATGGACTTTACAGTGTCCCAAAACATTTTGGAGTTAGAGCTACAGGATGCAAATTTCTGTTTGAAAAAGTTAGCCTTCGCTTTCTTAACTGCTTGTGTATATTGGTTCCTAACTTCCCTGAAAAGTTGCATATCGCGGGGGCTATTCAATGCTAATGCAGTACGCCACAGGATGTTTTTGTGCTGGTCAAGGGCAGTCAAGTCTGAGGAGAACCAGGGGCTATGTCTGTTCTTAGTTCTGAATTTTTTGAATGGGGCATGCTTATTTAAGATTGAGAGGAAAGCACTATTAAAGAACAACCAGGCATCCTTTACTGACAGAATGAGATCGATATCCATCCAGGATACCTGGGCCAGGTCAATTAGGAAGGCCTGCTCGCTAAAGTGTTTTAGGGAGCGTTTGACAGTGATGAGGGGTGGTCATTTGACCGCAGACCCGTTACGGACGCAGGCAATAAGGCAGTGATCGCTGAGATCCTGGTTGAAGACAGCGGAGGTATATTTAGAGGGTAAGTTAGTCAGGATGATATCTATGAGGGTGCCCATGTTTACGGATTTAGGGTTGTACCTGGTAGGTTCCTTGATAATTTGTGTGAGATTGAGGGCATCTAGTTTGGATTGTAGGATGGTCGGGGTGTTAAGCACATCCCAGTTTATGCCAGCAAGCAGTACAAACTCTGAGGATAGATGGGGGGCAATCAATTCACATATGGTGTCCAGGGCACAGCTGGGGGCTGAGGGGGGTCTGTAGCAAGCGGCAACAGTGAGAGACTTATTTCTGGAAAGGTGGATTTTTAGAAGTAGGAGCTCAAACTGTTTGGGAACAGACCTGGATAGTATGATAGAGCTCTGCAGGCTATCTCTACAGTAGATTGCAACTCCACCCCCTTTGGCAGTTCTATCTAGATGGAAAATGTTGTAGTTGGGGATGGACATTTCTGAATTTTTGATGGCCTTCCTAAGCCAGGATTCAGACACTGCTAGAACATCAGGGTTGGCGGAGTGTGCTAACGCAGTGAATAACTCAAACTTAGGAAGGAGGCTTCTGATGTTAACGTGCAGAAAACCAAGGCTTTTACAGTTACAGAAGTCAACAAATGATAACTCCTGGGGAGTAGGAGTGATACTGGGGGCTGCAGAGCCTGGGTTAGCCTCTACATCACCAGAGGAACAGAGGAGGACTAGAATAAGGATACAGCTAAAGGCTTTAAGAACTGGTCTTCTAGTGCGTTGGGTACAGAGAATAAAGGGGGCAGATTTCCGGGCGTTGTAGAATAGATTCAGGGCATTATGTACAGACAAGGATATGGAAGGATATGAGTACAGTGGAGGTAAACCTAAGCGTTGGGTAACAATGAAAGAGAGAGCATCACTGGAGGCACCGATTTGAGCCGGTCTCGGCGTGTATGGTGGGTGGAACAAAGGAGCTATTTGAGGCAGTTTGAGAATGCCTTGGGGTTCTATATTGAAATTGTATAATAAGAACTAACTGGAACAGCAATAGGCAAGGCATATTGACATGGGAGAGAGGCATAAAGCAATCACAGGTGTTATTAGAGAGAGCTAAGACAACAACTGGTAATGGCGATGAAAGTTTGGGCTGAGGCTAAACAGATAAACAGGACAGGGTACCGTGTAAAGGAACAGTCCAGCAGGCATCAGCTGTGCAGCTGAGTGATCAAAAGGTCCAGTGAACAGCAATATGTGAGTCCGAGAGCAGTTCGAATTGTTGCTAAAGCACAGCGAGCAGGAAGCACGGCTGTTGTTTGCGTGTGCTAGCGGGCCGGGGCTAGCAGATGGATCTTCGTGGTCGTCGCAACGGGAAGCCTGTTGAAACCACAAACGATTACGTCGGCAGACCAGTCGTGATGGATCGGCGGGGCTCCGTGTCGACTCTAGGAGGTCCCATCCAGTTGACAGAGAGGTAGATAGCCGGGAGATGTGCCTAACTCGAGGCTAGCTCAAGGCTGATTAGCCAACAACAACATCCATTTGGCTAGTTGCGATGATCAGGTGTTAAAGGTCCAGTGATTTAGTGATTCCGGCAGAAAATCAGAAATGTTCTGGGTCGATAATGCGCTGTGCAGACAGTGCAGACTGGCTGATAATAGTCCAGGCTAGAGCTGGCTGGTAGGTAGTGCAGACCACGGACAATGGTGAAAACCCGCTAACTGTGGCTAATAGCAAGTAGCTAGTTAGCTGGCTACTCCCGTCCGGTAGACAAAGAGGTAGATAGCCGGGATATGGGCCTGGCTTAAGGCTAACTGGTGCTTGCTTCCGGGGCAGTGGTGATTAGCCTACAGCAACATCCATTCAGTTGTGGCTAGCTAGTTGCGATACGGTGTTAGGGTCCAGTGATTCAGTTATTCCGGCAGAAAATCCGATGTTCTGGGTGAAAACCACTAATGGTGGCTAATAGCAAGTAGCTAGTTAGCTGGCTAGCTAGTTTCAACTGGAGATTCTAGATAAAGGTGAGTAAATAATAGAATCCGTTCCACATTGAGTGAGGCGGGTTGCAGGAAAGTATATTTAGTAGAAGGATGAAAAGTGTGATAGGGAAATATGTACGAAAAATACAAAAAAAATACAAAAAACAGGCTATTTACACGGACACACGACAAAGAACACAACCGCACTGCTACGCCATCTTGGATGGTTTGGGATGAGTCGGACCGCAGAGTGAATTAAAAGCAGCCAACAAGTGCTCAGCATATGTGGGAACTCCTTCAAGACTGTTGGAAAAGCATTCCAAGTGAAGCTGGTTGAGAGAATGCCAAGAGTTTGCAAAGCTGTCATCAATGCAAAGGGTGGCTATTTGAAGAATCTCAAATATAAAATATATTTTGATTTGTTTAACACTTCTTTGGTTACTACATGATTCCATATGTGTTATTTCATAGTTTTGATGTCTTCACTATTATTCTGCAATGTAAAAAATAGTGAAAATAAAGAAAAACCCCTGAATGAGTAGGTGTTCTAAAACTTTTGACCGGTAGCGTATATAGCCTTGTTGATTTGATGGTGTTTAAATGTTTTTAAGTTGAAATGGTGCTGGAATAGCAGAGGCAGTGCTCCTGTTGTCTTTGTACTGACTTGTGGTAACTCCGTGGTCTTAAAACGGTACTTGTTTAATAAACTGTTGAAAACATTAACTTGCTTGACAATGCTGCATGTGATGTATCTGTTTGTTACATGCAATATTTGCTTTGTGGACTTTACCGTACAGATGTTGCTCTCCGGTTTTGTGATGAAACAAACGTATGTGAAGTTGAATTTATTCCGCCACTGTGTGACTGTTGTCTTTTTGTTATCACAGCCTTATTGTACAGTGCCTTCGGAAAGTATTCAGACCCCTTGACTTTTTCCACATTTTGTTTTGTTACAGCCTTATTCTAATATTGATTAAATAGTTTTTTTCTTCATCAATCTACACAATAACCAAAATGACAAAACAAAAACAGGTTATTAGGAATTGTTGCTAATTTATTAAAAAGTAAATATCACATTTACATAAGTATTCAGACCCTTCACTCAGTACTTTGTTGAACCACCTTTGGCAGCGAATACAGCATCGAGTCTTCTTGGGTATGACGCTACAAGCCTCGCACATCTGTATTTAGGGAGTTTCTCCCATTCTTCTCTGCAGATCCTCTCAAGCTCTGTCAGGTTGGATGGGGAGCGTTGCTACACAGCTATTTTCAGGTCTCTCCAGAGATTTTCGATCGGGTTCAAGTCCGGGCGCAGGCTAGGCCACTCAAGGACATTCGGAGACTTGTCCCGAAGCCACTCCTGCGTTGTCTTGTCTGTGTGCTTAGGGTCGTTGTCCTGTTGGAAGGTGAACCTTCGTCCCAGTCTGAGGTCCTGAGCACTCTGGAGCAGGTTTTCATGAAGGATCTCTCTGTACTTTGCTCTGTTCATCTTTCCCTCGATCCTGTCTAGTCTCCCAGTCCCTGCCGCTGAAAAACATCCCCACAACATGATGCTGCCACCACCATGCTTCACCGTAGGGATGGTGCCAGGTTTCCTCCAGACTTGACGCTCGGCATTTAGGCCAAGGAGTTCAATCTTGGTTTCATCAGACCCAGAGAATCTTGTTTCTCATGGTCTGAGAGTCTTTAGGTGCCTTTTGGCAAACTCCAAGCGGGCTGTCATGTGCCTTTTTACTGAGGAGTGGCTTCCGTCTGGCCACTCTACCATAAAGGCCTGATTGGTGGACTGCTGCAGAGATGGTTGTCCTTCTGGAACGTTTTCCCATCTCCACAGAGGAACTGTAGAGCTCTGTCAGAGTGACCATCAGGTTCTTGGTCACCTCCCTGAACAAGGCCCTTCTCCCCCAATTGCTCAGTTTGGCCGGGCGGCCAGCTCTAGGAAGAGTCTTGGTGGTACAAACTTCTTCCATTTAAGAATGATGGAGGCCACTTTGTTCTTGGGGACATTCAATGCTGCAGAAATGTTTTGGTACCCTTCCCCAGTTCTGTGCCTCGACACAATCCTGTCTCTGAGCTCTACGGACAATTCCTTCGACCTCATGGCTTGGTTTTGGCTTTGACATGCACTGTCAACTGTGGGGTCGTTATATAGACAGGTATGTGCCTTTACAAGTCATATCCAATCAATTGAATTTACCACAGGTGGTCTTCAATCAAGTTGTAGAAACATCTCAAGGATGATCAATGGAAACAGGATGCACCTGAGCTCAATTCCGAGTCTCATAGCAAAGGGTCTGAATACTTATGTAAATAATATTTTTTATTTTATTTTATTTTATACATTTGCCCAAAATTCGACAAACCCGTTTTCTCTTTGTCATTATGGGGTATTGTGTCAAGGGGTCTGAATACTGCCACCACCATGCACCGTGGTCCTCTGTAGCTCAGCTGGTAGAGCACGGCGCTTGTAACGCCAAGGTAGTGGGTTCGATCCCCGGGACCACCCATACACAAAAATGTATGCACGCATGACTGTAAGTCGCTTTGGATAAAAGCGTCTGCTAAATGGCATATTATATTATATTATATTATATTATATATTATTATATATATTATATAATACTTTCCGAAGTCACTGTATATCATGATGGCGTATGAACTAATTGGTTTTAGAGCAAACAATGCAATTATCACAACAGGTTGTAATATGGCTGTTTTACTGGCTTGGCTTGGCTTCCTCAAGGATTTTACCCACGCACCGCTACTGATAGCACCTGACATTCAGATACCAGAATAAGTAACGCTAAGTGGCCCAAGGGGCAAAGTAGCTTTTAAAATGTAGTGACAAATCAAGTTTTTTCTCAAATCATTTTGTAGACCTTCATGGCCGGTCTAACCTACCTCACTGTCTAACCCCAGTAGGATGATCATGATGAAGAAGAAGATGGCCCAGAGTTGGGGTACTGGCATCATGGCCACAGCACGAGGGTAGGCGATGAACGCCAGGCCAGGACCTGTAAGTGGTACATAAAGCATTGTGTTCACATTATATCCCTCAGAGGGTTTGAAGGTACATGTGGAGCATTACCTACCTGATTCAGCCACCATTGAGATGTCCATGCCCTGTTCATAAGCCATGAAGCCCAGTACAGAGAAGATGGCAAAACCAGCCACAAAGCTAGTCACACTGTTTAGTAGACAAAGATACACACAGTCCCTGAAATTAAAAATACATTAGTCAGCCTTAAACTCACACAACAAAATAGGTCTTCTCAATACAATGTCATGAATCATGATCAAGATCTGTTATTTACAAGGTGTGCTGAGATTAATAGCGGGTTTAAAGTACCTGTAGCAGTTGTTGTTGTACTTGTTGTAGCTGCCTAAAGTTGTCAAAACCCCTGTACAAACTCCATAGGAGTAAAATATCTGGCTTCCAGCATCCATCCATACCTGAAACAATATGTCAAAATAACTGTTAACTGTGGTAGAAAGTGACTGTTTTAGAAAGTATATTTGCATCTGTGGGATGGATCTCAGTTTTGGACACAATGAAGTGTGTTCCTACCTGTGGGTCAGCGAGGCGGGCTGGGTCTGGGTAGAGGTAGTATTTGATACCATCTATGGCCCCCGGCAGTGTGAGTCCACGAACTAGCAACACCACCAGCATCACATAGGGGAAGGTGGCAGTGAAATAGACCACCTGAGGGGAGGGGGGACCAGTCCAGCATTACATTCACTCAGTCTATGGCTCATCCTAACAACTCTACAGTATTCATGAGGTCATCAGGCTGAATGGCAGAGATCCCACCTTACCTTTCCAGTAGACTTCACTCCTTTCCAGACACAGAAGTAACAGATAATCCAGGACAGTAGAAGACACAGAGATAGGTCCCAGCGAATATTCCCAATTTCTTCAATTCCCCCAGACAAGCCCAATATTCTTCTCCTGAGTGTAAAAGCACATTTAGTAATATTCACCCGAACTGTGTTAAAAAAAAATGCATTCATACATAATAAAAATGTTTGTTTTTTAAATACATGTACATTGTCAAGTCACTTACTCCCAAAATTCAATGACTGAGGATGTAGTGTTCCCATGAGAGTGGTCAGAGAATGTGCTGTTCTGGCCATGCTCAAAACAGTTGTCTTATAGTGAGAGAAAACAATTGATATTACAAAACAATTAAATCATATGGATGGGGTTGGGTAGTGTATGGCTTATGTACATTTGAGGTGCATTAACTTCCAGCTATAAACTTTCAGCAATACATTGTCTGTGCAATGTATTTAACTTAAAAAAGCTGTCAATAATGTTATGATTAGTTAGTGGTTGACAACAACCATAAATTATTGACAAGCATAACATATAATATAAAATAAAATACCTGTGTTCCAACTATTTTTACAACTGGCCCATGGGAGTTCTGAGCTGAAGGAAGAGAAGAGGTATAGGAACGCCCAAGCCAGAATGATGATGTAATACACTCCAGTGTACAAAACTACCACTTGGCTTCCATAGCCCAGGCCTATTGAGAGAGGTCAACATCATAAAACGACAACATAGAAAACGTAAAGAATTTGGGGTCTGGTATGGGGCTTATCAATGAGGAAATACTTACTGAATTGAGGATAATTGCTTCCTGAATTGACTGAATTGAAATGGAAATGTCCTCAACCTTGACAAAAGGTTCATATTACCAGTATAGCCATATTAGCACTATCTTGTTGGCATCAATAAACAGGCTACTTCATACAAATGTTGTTAACTGACAGCTTTATATAGTCTAGAGCTATGCTGCCAATGGTAAAGAGAAAGTTTAGGTAAAATTACCCAATCCTTAAGACTTAACTTCAAAGAGTGGGCAGATTTTCCTCCAGCAAGTGATTCCACCCTGACTAGTGTACTGGCCCATCGATGTCTCCAGGAAGAAGAGGGGAACACCGCAGGTGAACAGGAACAGAATATAGGGGACAAAGAAAACCCCTTTTGGAGCAATGATTAATAAGTAATTTGCATGAAACACTGAAATTGACTATGCATTTTGAACCACTGTCAAAGTCAGGGAAATTGTAAACTTATACTTAGTCTTATATTACAAAGCACCACAAAAGTCACATGCTAGTAAAGCATCTGTGGAGAGAGTTTGTAAGTTAGGGTTGATGGGTTACAGACAGTTTTACATTTTTAGTCATTTAGCAGATGCTCGTATTCAGAGAGACTTACAGTTAGTGAGTGTATACATTTTCATACTGGCCCCCCGTGGGAAACAAACCCACAACCCTGGCGTTGCAAGCGCCATGCTCTACCAACTGAGCTACACAGGGGGCTAAGCTCATGAGCACAGTTGAACTAAGCTCATGAGCACTTAAAAGTTATATTCTTCAAGAATCAATGGCTATATATCCTTAAATTAAATATATGGAATATGGAAAAATATGGATGTACCAAACCCAGATTGCCCCTTTTAAGTAAATACAATTTTTCGAATTTACAGCAGAATAAGTTTCATTATGTAACAGCTTAGCCTTATATGAATAAATCAAAATAAAACACTTATATATGAGCAATTTCATTACTACGTGTGTTTAAATTTATATAACCACATAAAGATGTGGTGTGATGCTCACCTCCTCCATTTTTATAGCACAGGTATGGGAACCTCCATACGTTTCCCAGACCGACAATGTGTCCAGCTACTGCCAAGAAAAACTCAATTTTGCTGCCCCACTTGCCCCTGTCCTGGGGCTTGGGTTCAGGGTGTTCCACGTTCAGCTTCACCTCCGTCTCATATGTACGCTCCATTTCAGCCTTCGAAAGTCTATTACAGTGTCCTGAAATGTTACATACCATACCAAAGTTATTGTTTTGAAGCACTACTTTTGAAAATGTAAGTGATATATTATGTTGAAAATAAGGCTTTTGTTTAAATGTCTTAACATTGTGGTGAATATCTAAAGCATGATTACTACACTGTAAAAACATATATAATAATTGAACATAAAAAGTCCATGTTGCTTAAATATCCAAGTTGGCTGGACTTAAAATTGTGAAAATGTTGAGCTGGAATACATGGAATACTCCACTAACCCAATTATATTTTTCTCAATGTACTTGAATTTGAAAAGCAATATTGAGTAAACTTACGTTTGCTTTTGCAACACATAGCTGAGTTAACACAGTTTAATTAGCTTAGAGTGCAACGTAAAATACTGTGTTGGCTTTAAAAACATGTCTCATTAACATATTACCCTGTGTGCTTTTTTCAGCAGGTTGTTTTTACTTTATTTTAGTCCATTTCCTTGTCAGGGACCAGTGTACAACTAAAACATTTATTTCAGAGGCTGAAATATGATGCATTAAAACAGATCTAGCAAAACGGGAAGTGGATTTGTTCTATCCATTGGTGAGATTGTTTTACCTGTTTAATAATATGCCATTTAGCAGACGCTTTTATCCAAAGCGACTTACAGTCATGCGTGCATAAATTTTTGTGTATGGGTGGTCCCGGGGATCGAACCCACTACCCTGGCGTTACAAGCGCCGTGCTCTACCAGCTGAGCTACAGAGGACCACTACTTGTCTGTAGTTAGTCAGAGCAGATATGAAAGAACCTCCTAACGCATCCATTCATTGGATCATGACTGAAACTGGAAAGGAGTCAAGTGGGACTCTAGGTACAACATTAATATACTTGTTTCAACCAAATTAAAAATATAACAGCCATCTGTCAATAACCAAAAATTCCATAGTTGAGCAAACATCTATATTAGAGTTCATCCAACTTAAAATGCTTAGTTAATCTGATGATAGGCTTACATCTTTAAAATAAAGCCTTTAATACTGCCGAACTATTTATCTCACAAATGACAGTTTGACTGATGACAAACTGCACATTTCAAAATGTCAAAGTAAAAGCATATCCTGTACCTCATGCAGCAGATCAGTAAACAGGCAAGTGTCTGTCTGAAGATTTCTCAACTCCTTGGACCACACTGTTTGCTTCCAGTACAACGGAGTTAGTTAGTGAGAGCGAGCAGGATATCAAGTGAGCTGGATGGACGTGTAGAGGAAGGTGGAGGTGCTTTTATTGAGGTCATGAAATAAGATAGCAGACCCCCCCACAACCCACACACACACTTGTATATTGTACATCGGTAACATTGTTGTGTAGCATGTTGTGGGCCTAAGGAGATTACTGCTATCACAGGGTTACTGACCCACCACACCAGCTCTGCATGTTCAGGCGACAAGTTTCTGAAGAAATGTACTCTCATGTACTTTCATTTTGTGAAGAATGGATTTAAAACGATCACCCAGCAAACCAAAGCTGGTTCTGTGAATGTTCCAAAAACATTTCCTTAAGTTGTGGGAAAGGTGTAAAAACATTCCCCCCAAAGGTTCTAATAACACAAAATGTGTCCAGTTGTGCTGATGATTATACAATTTTTGTATTAGGGTGCACAAAACATTCCTCTAATGTTACAAGAATGTTAACAGAAAAGAACATATGTGTTCTTAAAAGTTCCCAAAACATTTAATTAGGTTGTGAGAACCGTGTGTGGACATTACAAGAGATAGGTTCCCAAAACACAATCTGTCCTGTTGTGCTGACATTCATACAATGTTTCTATCAGGGTGCACAAAACATTCCCCTACTGTTGCAAGAATGTTCACATACATTTTATGTATTCTTTAAAGCATAGGTGTCAAACTCATTCCACGGAGGGTCGAGGGTCTGCGGGTTTTCACTCCTCCCTTGTTCTTACATATTTTTTTACCTTTAATTTATCAGGGAGTCATACTGAGACCAAGGTCTTTTTTTACAGATGATCCCAGAATTACATAAATTACAGAAAATACACACAAAATATAAATACAAAATGCAAGCAGAAAGAAAGAAAAACACTGTCATAAAAAAAATAAACAGATTCAACAGTAATAAGGTCCTCAATCAGCTTTCTGAATTGCCCTACAGGCACCAGAACATCAAATTTAAGAACATTTTGAAGATTGTTCCACAAATAAGGTGCAATAAAACTAAAAGCTGATTTACCTGACTCAGTAGAGACGAAAGGAATTTACAGAGTTAACCATCCCTGAGACTGGGTGCGGTAACTCGTATGTCTAAAGTTTAGTAATGATGTTAGGTACAGTGGGACTCTAAAAGGGCTTTATAAATGAAAACATAGCAATCGAAGAGGGCCAACCAACTTTCTGGTAGAGAATGCAGTGATGAATACTAAAATTGTCGCCCGTAATAAAGCACAGTGCACTATGATAAACTGCATCTAACGGCTTTAATGAAGTGGCAGCTGCCACTTAAATAATGAATTAAGGTCACTAATTAGTACGGAATTCCCCACACCTGGTTGTCTATGGCTTAACTGAAAGGAAAAACCAAAACCCTGCAAACACTAGGCCCTCCATGGAATGACTTTGACACCTCTGCTTTAAAGGTTCCCGACATATTATATTATATTTAGGTTTTACCAAGCATTCCCTCAATGTTGTTAGAACGTTAGTCCTATGTTCATAGAATTATAAAAATAAATTGATCTGTCCATTGAGGTTTCTTTGATGTATTAGTGCCATCTTACTGTTGAGGAATTTTGGTTCTACAACAGTTAATGTAATCACATGACATTTTATTAGATTAACATTCTGCAAACAGTTTTACCATTTTGTTGATAGCCGCAAGCAGGAATCGAAACTGGGACCTTTTGGAGTTTTATCCCTGGAATTATTCCATAGCACCACAGGGATGAGACTACGTTGTTTATGCATTTAGGGCTCTATTTTTAACTGATGTCAAACGCACGTTAGTTTGCAATTTCGTCATGTAAAAACTGGCACGGTGGTATTTTCCAGCCCTAACGCCAGGTTCGGCAATTTACCTGTCTAACATCAACATGCTTATGGTCAGATGAGAGGGGTGGAAATATTTTAGGTGTGTGCTTAAAAACATGATCCAAAGTGCTAATTTCACGTAGCGCTGGTAGGGATATTTAAGACCAACCATAAGCTGGTTTTAGCGGTAACGCAGTTAGTTATTGCAGGGTTTCCCAAACTCGGTCATGGGGCCCCCCCTGGGTGTACGTTTTGTTTTTTGCCATAGCACTACACAGCTGATTCAAATAATCAACTAATCATCGATCTTTGATTATATGAATGAGCTGTATAGTGCTAGGGCAAAAAACAAAACCTGCACCCAGGGGGGGCCCAAGACTGAGCTTGGGAAACCCTGGCATGAATTTTGACAGCAGAAACGCAGCCTACCCAGCCGCGATGCACACTGCCCATATGCGCATGGAACAAGATGTGCTTTTGGTGCCTGTAAACTTCCCATTTAGAAACATAAAACACTCATGTTTTATCCCAATGTCATTAAAAACCAAGCATAGCCTCCAGTGGCGACCCGTCTTTCAGCTGAGCCCAACCTGTTTAGCCCCCCCCCCAAAAAAAAAAATATATATATATATATACACACACACTACCAGTCAAAAGTTTGGACAAACCTACTCATTCAAGGGTTTTCTTTATTTTTACAATGTTTACATTGTAGAATAATAGTGAAGACATCAAAACTATGAAATAACACATATTGAATCATGTAGTAACCAAAAAAGTGTTAAACAAATCAAAATATATTTTATATTTGAGATTCTTAGAATAGCCACACTTTGCCTTGATGACAGCTTTGCACACTCTTGACAGCTTTGCACACTCATCTGAGTGTCAACTACTCTCTTACATCCTGAACTTCTTCATACCAGAAACTCATCATAACAGACTATCATTTGTTTTTCAACAGGACAATGACCCAACACACCTCCAGTCTGTGTAAGGGCTATTTTACCAAGAAGGAGAGTGATGGAGTGCTGCATCAGATTACCTGGCCTCAACAATCCCCCGACCTCAACCCAATTGAGATGGTTTGGGATGAGTCGGACGGCAGAGTGAAGGAAAAGCAGCCAACAAGAGCTCAGCATATGTGGGAACTCCTTCAAGACTGTTGGAAAAGCATTGCAGGTGAAGCTGGTTCAGAGAATGCCAAGAGTGTGCAAAACAATCATCAGGGCAACAGGTGGCTATTTGAAGAATCTCAAATATAAAATATGTTTTGATTTGTTTAACACTTTTTAGGTACTACATGATTCCATATGTGTTATTTCATAGTTTTGATGTCTTCGCTATTATTATACAATGTAAAAATAAAGAAAAACCCTTGAATGAGTAGGTGTGTCCACATTTTTGAAAATATTCAGACCGCTTGACTTTTTCCACATTTTGTTAAGTTACAGCCTTATTCTAAAATTGATTAAATTGTTTGTTTTTTTTCCCATCAATCTACACACAATGCCCCATAATGATAAAAGCAAAAACAGGTTTTTAGAAATGTTTGCAAATGTATAATTTTTTAAAAACTGAAATGTACATTTACATTTACATTTACGTCATTTAGCAGACGCTCTTATCCAGAGCGACTTACAAATTGGTGCATTCACCTTATAGCCAGTGGGATAACCACTTTACAATATGTTTTTTATTTATTTAATTTTTGGGGGTGGGGTAAGGGGGGGGTAGAAGGATTACTTTATCCTATCCCAGGTATTCATTAAAGAGGTGGGGTTTCAAGTGTCTCCGGAAGGTGGTGAGTGACTTGTTCCACCATTGGGGTGCCAGAGCATAAGTATTCAAACCCTGTATTTTGGGAGTTTCTCCCATTCTTCTCTGCAGATCCTCTCAAGCTCTGTCAGGTTGGAGGGGGAGCGTTGATGCACAGCTATTTTCAGGTCTCTCCAGAGATGTTCGATTGGGTTCAAGTCCGAGCTCTGGCTGGGCCACTCAAGGACATTCAGAGACTTGTCCTGAAGCCACTCCTGCGTTGTCTTGGCTGTGTGCTTAGGGTCGTTGTCCTGTTGGAAGGTGAACCTTTGACCCAGTCTGATGTCCTAAGCGCTCTGGAGCAGGTTTTCATCAAGGATCTCACTGTACATTGCTCCGTTCATCTTTCCCTCGATCCTGACTTGTCTCCAAGTCCCTGCCACTGAAAAACATCCCCACAGCATGATGCTGCCACCACCATACTTCACCGTAGGGATGGTGCCAGGTTTTCTCCAGACGTGACGCTTGGTATTCAGGCCAAAGAGTTCAATCTTGGTTTCATCAGACCAGAGAATCTTGTTTTTCATGGTCTGAGAGTCCTTTAGGTGCCTTTTGGCAAACTCCAAGCGGGCTTTGATGTGCCTTTTACTGAGGAGTTGCTTCCGTCTGGCCACTCTACCATAAAGGCCTGATTGGTGGAGTGCTGCAGAGGTGGTTGTCCTTCTGGAAGGTTCTCCTATCTCCACAGAGGAACTCTGGAGCTCTGTCAGAGTGACCACTGGGTTCTTTGTCACCTCTCTGACCAAGGCCCTTCTCCCGCGATTGCTCAGTTTGGCCGGGCAGCCAGCTCTAGGAAAAGTCTTAGTGGTTCCAAACTTCTTCCATTTAAGAATGATGGAGGCCCCTGTGTTCTTGGGGACCTTCAATGCTGCAGAATTGTTTTGGTACCCTTCCCCAGATCTCTGCCTCCACACAATCCAGCTCTACGGATAATTTCTTCGACCTCATGGCTTGGTTTTTGCTCTGACATACACTGTCAACTGTGGGACCTTATATAGACAGGTGTGTTTCTTTCCAAATCATGTCCAATCAATTGAATTTACCACAGGTGGACTCGAAACAAGTTGTAGAAACATCTCAAGGATGATCAATGGAAACAGGATGCACCTGAGCTCAGTTTTGCATAGCAAAGGGTCTGAATGATTATGTAAGTAAGCGATCTGTTTTTTATTTTTTATAAATTTGCAAAAAATAATCAAAAAACGTGTTTTCACTTTGTCATTATGGGGTATTATGTGTAGATTGATGAGGAAAAAAATTATTTAATCAATTTGAGAATAAGGCTGTAACGTAACAAAATGTGGAAAAAGTCAAAGGGTCTGAATACTTTCGGAATGCACTGTATATGGGTCAAACTGCTCCATTATCCACATTATTTATGAATCCTTAAGAGTCTATTGACAGACCCGTGGGTCTGTCAATCTAAATATCATAATAAAAAAATCCCCATCAACATCCGTCAGGTTAAGTTAGACATATCTGTTTTTTTGCATAGACTACGTCTCAATCCACCGCATCCGCCTATGTCTGCCTCCCGCATCTGCAGTGGAAGATGGCCAAGCTACAGCAGTGTTTGTCAGACCATGAGACATATCCATTTTTGTATAAGGCTGTAATGTAATAAAATGTGGAAAAATACAAAGGGGTCTGAATACTTTCCGAATGCACTGTAGTCTATGGTTTGACACAGCTAAATGTGGAAGGTACTACGCAGCACAAAGAGCCCCTCGCGCACTCAACGTCGTCAAGATACGTCGAGCTCCTTGTAGGCCTATTTGGCGGGGAAACTGCAAAGACAGCTCTATTGCCTGTTTCTGTTTCTGAGTCTTTTATTAAAGAATGTGAAACAATGTTGTGTCTGTTTGCTGCTTTTCATTAAATTATGCACAGATGTCCTTTACATGGCCTAAAATAAATTTGTTCATATGGGCAGACTATTATCTAAAGGCTATAGCATACCACATTTTGATCAGTTATGAAAATAGAACATTTCATGCAGAAATCCGCTCTTGCAAAAGGCTGACATTTAGACTTTTCAAATAAATGGAAACATTGTGATTTTAGAGACACAAAGTGACAATAGCCTATGATTAAAGGGTTAGACTATACTGGCCTCTCACTATCATCATCATTGTTATTATTTACATCATTCCAATTCAATCAAGTCACAATTATCAGCTTTGGTGTTGACATCAGTGAGCAGGCTTTCCAATTGAGGAGAGACACATGAGCAGGCCTCAATGTTCCCTCAAAAAAAATTAGGCACTGAGCAAATTTCAAGTATGCTGATTGCGAACTTGATCATTGTGAAATTCTGTGCAACTTCCAGCTCGTGTTTACCGTGAACACTGAAGCTGTACCCGCTTTAAGTTACAGACAGTGATCAATTAGGCTACTACGGCTATTTGATCCCAATGTAGGCCTACCAGAGTGGCCTACCATCAAAAATAATGGAGAAAATGCATCCCATAACATTTTAACATGGAAATAGCTATTCTATCGTTCAGCCTACAAAGGGTTAGACTATACTGCCTAATGAGCGGGCATGCCGTGAGGGGGAAAACTCTAGAAATTTGAGTGAAGTTCAAAAATCTAATGTTTATATACAATTTCTGCCTTTCACCCTACATTTTAACAGTCTAATAAGTTAATTTAATATAGAACAACGTCACAAAATCCATTTGGCCTATGTCTTTCATTTAGTCTCAATATGATACAGAAAATGTTGGCTATTTCAAAAGAACAGAATAACATATTTTGAGTTGACTGTATAGGCTATTATACTAAAGATCTATCTGAGGTACAACTTTAAGGCAAGGGCATCTTTTAAAACTATTTTGATACTCAACTCATGTTTTGATAATATGAATGAGAATATAGTCCATTTTATTTGGAAATCAGTATTTGTCCCATAGTTTCCATTTTCAATGTAAAAGAAAATATGCATGATTCCATTAATACAAGGAATGAAGAAGTGTTTTATGTCACACGATTTTGGAAAAGTAAAATGTTATTAGAATGTATTAAAATGTTGCATTCACATGATGTCCATAAGACGGTTCTAGTTTTAGGTCATACTTCAATGTAAAATAAGAATATGCACACAAACTAAAGAAGACTATTTTCTTAACTTAAGATTCTCACCAAGACAAGCAGACAGTCCAGACAGACAAACAGTACAGTAGGGGCTATACATTGCACAAGAAGAGTATAGGCTATTTTAAGAGATTTAAGAGCATGAATGCAAATGTATGCTGCTAATGATCAATAACTATGCCCAATTGATTACCTTTGAATCTTCTTTGAACTGCAGGATCTGAATACATGGGTTGGATGGATGGCTTCGATAGTCCAGCAATTTAATTGTATGCTAATAAACCAAATATTCTGCTTAAAAAGCTATTGCACTGCTACCCTCAGCATTCATTATTCTTTGAAACAATATCCTCCTGCATGAATGCCACACCTACAGACTTCCTTCTGGAAGTGCACCAAATATGGTGCTTTGAAATGCCAAGGTTGCATAACCCTTACTGACAGGTTATGCTGCATACCCGGTTCTTTTAGCGCCCGGAACATCAACTGGAGGAGCTCCTGACATACACTATACATACAAAAGTATGTGGACACCCCTTCAAATTAGTGGATCCGGCTATTTCAGCCACACGTGTTGCTGACACAGCAATGCAATCTCGATAGACAATAGACAAACATTGGCCTTACTGAAGAGCTCAGTGACATTCAACATGGCACCGTCAAAGGACACCACCTTTCCAACAAGTCAGTTCCAAATTTCTGCCCTGCTAGAGCTGCCTGGGTCAAGTGCTGTTATTGTGAAGTGAAAACTTACAGGAGCAACAAAGGCTCTGCTGCAAATTGGTAGGCCACACAAGCTCACAGAAAGGGACCGCAGAGTGCTTTAGCGCTTAGAAATCGTCTGTCGTAGGATGCAACACTCACTACCAAGTTCTAAACTGCCTCTGGAAGCATTGCCAGCACAATAACTGTTCATCAGGAGCTTCATTAAATGGGTTTCCATGGCCGAGCAGCCGCACACAAGCTTAAGATCACCATGTGCAATGCCAAGCTTCGGCTGGAGTTGTGTAAAGCTCGCCGCCATTGGACTCTGGAGTGATGAATCAAGATTCAACATCTGTCATCTGACGGACGAATCTGGAGGATGCCAGGAGAACGCTACATGGCCAAATGCACAGTGCCAACTGTAAAGTTAGGTGGAGGAGGAATAATGGTCTGGGGCTGTTTTTAATTGTTCGGGCTAGGCACGTAGGTTCCAGTGAAGGGAAATCTTAACGCTACAGCATACAATGATGTTCTAAATGATTCTGTGCTTCCAACTTTGTGGCAACAGTTTGGGGAAGGCCCTTTCCTGTTTCAGCATGACAATGCCACCGTGCACAAAGCGAGGTCCATACAGAAATGGTTTGTCGAGATCGGTGTGGAAGAACTTGACTGGCCTGCACAGAGCCCTGACCTCAACCCCATCGAACATCTTTGGGATGAATTGGAACACAGA
>NW_028158822.1:0-25992 GCF_964263955.1 Coregonus lavaretus | reverse complement strand
CATATGGCTTCTACCCTGGAGAGACATTCCTCTCCACACAGCTTCTACCCTGGAGAGACATTCCTCTCCATATGGCTTCTACCCTGGAGAGACATTCCTCTCCATATGGCTTCTACCCTGGAGAGACATTCCTCTCCACACAGCTTCTACCCTGGAGAGACATTCCCTCCATATGGCTTCTACCCTGGAGAGACACAAGCTGCCTGTTCTTATAACTCAACATCACAACAACAGATAAACAACCAGTCAACAGAACTGATCTGACTGCATGGTTTAACATCATCAGTAAACTTCCACCCAGTGGATATGACTAGATCAATGATTAGATACAAACTGATCTGAGTCTGATAATCACTAGAGATTTAATGATACTATATATAGTGGAGAAAGGGGAGGCTGGTTCAGAGACTAACTCTAACCCCAGGGGAGGCTGGATCAGAGACTAACTCTAACCCCAGGGGAGGCTGGATCAGAGACTAACTCTAACCCCAGGGAGGCTGGATCAGAGACTAACTCTAACCCCAGGGGAGGCTGGATCAGAGACTAACTAACCCCAGGGGAGGCTGGATCAGAGACTAACTCTAACCCCAGGGGAGGCTGGATCAGAGACTAACTCTAACCCCAGGGGAGGCTGGATCAGAGTCTAACTCTAACCCCAGGGGAGGCTGGATCAGAGACTAACTCTAACCGGGGAGGCTGGATCAGAGACTAACTCTAACCCCAGGGGAGGCTGGATCAGTCTAACTCTAACCCCAGGGGAGGCTGGATCAGAGACTAACTCTAACCCCAGGGGAGGCTGGATCAGAGACTAACTCTAACCCCAGGGGAGGCTGGATCAGAGACTAACTCTAACCCCAGGGGAGGCTGGATCAGTCTAACTCTAACCCCAGGGGAGGCTGGATCAGTCTAACTCTAACCCCAGGGGAGGCTGGATCAGAGACTAACTCTAACCCCAGGGGAGGCTGGATCAGAGACTAACTCTAACCCCAGGGGAGGCTGGATCAGAGACTAACTCTAACCCCAGGGGAGGCTGGATCAGAGACTAACTAACCCCAGGGGAGGCTGGATCAGAGACTAACTCTAACCCCAGGGGAGGCTGGATCAGAGACTAACTAACCCAGGGGAGGCTGGATCAGAGACTAACTCTAACCCCAGGGGAGGCTGGATCAGAGACTAACTCTAACCCCAGGGGAGGCTGGATCAGGGTCTAACTCTAACCCCAGGGGAGGCTGGATCAGAGACTAACTCTAACCCCAGGGAGGCTGGATCAGAGACTAACTCTAACCCCAGGGGAGGCTGGATCAGAGACTAACTCTAACCCCAGGGGAGGCTGGATCAGAGACTAACTCTAACCCCAGGGGAGGCTGGATCAGAGACTAACTAATCCCCGGGGAGGCTGGATCAGAGACTAACTCTAACCCCAGGGGAGGCTGGATCAGAGACTAACTCTAACCCCAGGGGAGGCTGGATCAGAGACTAACTCTAACCCCAGGGGAGGCTGGATCAGTCTAACTCTAACCCCAGGGGAGGCTGGATCAGTCTAACTCTAACCCCAGGGGAGGCTGGATCAGGGACTAACTCTAACCCCAGGGGAGGCTGGATCAGAGACTAACTCTAACCCCAGGGGAGGCTGGATCAGAGACTAACTCTAACCCCAGGGGAGGCTGGATCAGAGACTAACTCTAACCCCAGGGGAGGCTGGATCAGAGACTAACTAATCCCCGGGGAGGCTGGATCAGAGACTAACTCTAACCCCAGGGGAGGCTGGATCAGAGACTAACTCTAACCCCAGGGGAGGCTGGATCAGAGACTAACTCTAACCCCAGGGGAGGCTGGATCAGAGACTAACTCTAACCCCAGGGAGGCTGGATCAGTCTAACTCTAACCCCAGGGGAGGCTGGATCAGGGTCTAAGCAGTCCCCTACCTCCACCTCCTCCTCTCTCCTCCCCTACCTCCACCTCCTCCTCTCTCCTCCCCTACCTCCACCTCCTCCTCTCTCTTCCCCTACCTCTATCTATCACCCTCTTCTCCCCTACCTCCACCTCCTCCTCTCTCCTCCCCTACCTCTATCTATCACCCTCTTCTCCCCTACCTCCACCTCCTCCTCTCTCCTCCCCTACCTCTATCTATCACCCTCTCCTCCCCTACCTCCACCTCCTCCTCTCTCCTCCCCTACCTCTATCTATCACCCTCTCCTCTCTTCCTAAGGAGAAACATCACTGCCAGCCAGGACTCTTTTCATGACTCAGAATCTGCTGACTACAGCACCAGCGCTTCAGCCAAAACCTTCTCCTGTGATTTGTAAGACATGACCTATCATCCTATCATCCTGTCATCCTATCATCATTATCATCATTACCTATCATCCTGGCAGCCTTGATCTCGCACAGAATGTTCTTCTGTAGACAAATGATCACTGTCTTTCTTCTTAGAAGGGTTTAAAATGCTGCTACTTCTGTTGGTTGTAACAGACAGGTTGGTACACTAGTACAGATTTTTAATTGAATTATTTATCAGTACAGATTTGTTATGATTGAGGTGAGTCACCCCTATAAAATGTAAAGCACACTTTTGAGACCTGATGAAAAGTGCTGTATATACTGTAAATAAAATCCATTATGTTGCCCAGTGATTATGGATTCAACAACCAAGTAGGCGTTTTATTTAGGTAGTTGAGTGACTCAGAAGAGATTTGATTGGCTAGCTAGGTGGTAAATAATGAATAAAGGTTTGACGTGGTTGGTTGGCTGGGTGAAGAGGTGATTTGATTGGTTTGCTGGGAGAAGAGGTGGTTTGATTGGCTAGCTAGGTGGTTAAGGTATGACCTGATTGGTTGGGTGTGTTTCCTCCAACCAAGGCCCTGGGGTCTGCATGTACTGAATGAGTCAGATAGTGTTGCCATATATATGACTGTGTTATGACTCAAAACGTTAGTGTTATGACTCACAGCATTAGTGTTATGACTCACAGCGTTAGTGTTATGACTCACAGCGTTAGTGTTATGACTCACAGTGCTGCTGCTACATTGTGAGGTCTGAGTCTGTCTGTGAGTGTTGATGGCGCTGAAGTGGATAGCGGCCATTTTACAGGCTCCTGGCCAATTCTGTTATTTTGTGTGTTTTTTTTAATGCTGATTTTTTTTGTACATAATGTCTCCGCCATTATTTTCTGTGACCGAAAAAACTTATTCTGGACATAAAAAAAGTGATTACTAACCTCTATTTGGATGAAGATTTCTACTTCAACGAGTCGGCAGCTCCGGACCGGGCCCTAATCCCCGGGACTCTAAAGAATAAATGGCGGCGAAAAAGTGTCTGGCGAGACGGCCTCCTAACGAGGTTACGTCGGGCGAACATATAGACTGCCGTCACTGGAGAACAAACTGGAGGAACTCTGTTGGAGACTATCCTATCAACGGGACCTGAAGAACTGTAATATTCTATATTCCTCTGAGTCTTGGCTGAACAAAGACATGGATAATATATATCTCGTGAGTTTCTCCATGCATTGTCTAGACCGGATGGCAGTCTCGGGTAAGCTTAAGGGGGAGGCGTGTGTTTTTTTTGTTAACAGAAGCTGGTGCGCTATCTCTAATGTTAAGGAAGTCTCGAGTTTTTGCTCGCCTGAGTTAGAATACCTCATGATAAGCTGCAGACCACACTATTTACCAAGAGAGTTTTCATCTATATTTTTCGTAGCTGTCTATTTACCAACAGAAACCGATGTTGGTGCTAAGACCGTATTCAACGGGTTGTATAGGGTCATAAGCAAACAAGAAAATGCACATCCAGAGGCGGCGCTCCTAGTGGCCGGTGATTTTAATGCAGGGAAACTGAAAATCCATTTTACCTCATTTTTACCAGCATGTCACCTGGGCAACTAGAGGCGACAAAACTCTAGATCACCTTTACTCCAAAACCAGAAACACATACAAGGCTGTATCTTCACTGACCCCCCTTTGCACCAACTCTTTTGACTCATCACATACGCTGCTGCTACTGTCTATTATCTATCCTGTTGTCTAGTCCCTTTACCCCTACCTACAGTATACTGCTGCTACTGTCTATTATCTATCCTGTTGTCTAGTCACTTTACCCCTACCTACAGTATACTGCTGCTACTGTCTATTATCTATCCTGTTGTCTAGTCACTTTACCCCTACCTACAGTATACTGCTGCTACTGTCTATTATCTATCCTGTTGTCTAGTCACTTTACCCCTACCTATATGTACATATCTACCTCAATTACCTCGTATTCTGATGACCCGTCATACTGCAATACTTCTGTTTGTTCTGATTGTTGTTCATATTAGCCTGGTCCAATATCTGTTTGTGGCGTATACCCAACTCCTTTTGTCGTTGTTTTGCAAAACACAATTAGCAAGATGTTGACATGAGAGGAGAGAAAGTGGGCTGAGATGGTCTTTGAGACCAGAACACTTCCCTTCTGATGGCTCTTCAGACAGGAACACTTCCCTTCTGATGGCTCTTCAGACTAGAACACTTCCCTTCTATGGCTCTTCAGACTAGAACACTTCCCTTCTATGGCTCTTCAGACTAGAACACTTCCCTTCTGATGGCTCTTCAGACTAGAACACTTCCCTTCTGATGGCTCTTCAGACAGGAACACTTCCCTTCTGATGGCTCTTCAGACTAGAACACTTCCCTTCTATGGCTCTTCAGACAGGAACACTTCCCATCTATGGCTCTTCAGACAGGAACACTTCCCTTCTGATGGCCCTTCATACTGCAATGGATGGAGAGGGGGTAAGGCCCTGCGATAGACTAGCGTCCTATCCAGGGGGTGTCCTCACCCGCAAGGCCCTACATGACTGCCCCCTGCTACCTCTCACAGCTCCTCCAGCCCCACTGCCCCGGCCGCTCCCTACGCTCCTCTGACTCGGGCATCCTGATGGTCCGCAAGACCAGGCTTTGCACCATGGGCGACAGGAAGACCAGGCTTTGCACCATGGGCGACAGGAAGACCAGGCTTTGCACCACGGGCGACAGGAAGACCAGGCTTTGCACCATGGGCGACAGGAAGACCAGGCTTTGCACCATGGGCGACAGGAAGACCAGGCTTTGCACCATGGGCGACAGGAAGACCAGGCTTTGCACCATGGGCGACAGGACCTTTGCCTCTGCTGCCCCTTGCCTTTGGAATGCCCTGGCCTTTCATGTCAGAGCTGCCAATAGCATTGCTAGTTTTAAAACCAGGCATAAGACCCACCTGTTTCGAGAGGCCTAATACTGTACTGACTTATCTCTAGCCATTGTATGCCTTTTGTGTATTTATGCGCTGTACTACTATGTGTTTTTAGTGAATTTATGTTTCATTCTTGTGGCACTTTTTTTTTTAATGCACGTCACAAATAAAATGTATTATTATTATTCGTTCTATTATTATTATGACTTCTACATCTACAGAAACATTCTGCACCACGGGCTGCTCTGGATACATCACATACAGTAATAACTCCCTTCAGATGGCATTTCCTTCATATTACACCCTCCTTCAAAATGTCCCTAGCTACTAGCCAATCGATCTCTCGGGTGACTCAAATTAATGAAAGATGTCCCCCACGCTTGTCTTTTCTCCACTTAATTCATTTTTTTGGAATGACATCTACACATCTTTGAATGGCACATGTTAGTCTAAGACGAACAGGCAGACGAGAGAGAGAGAGAGAGGGACAGAGAGAGAGAGAGAGAGAGAGAGAGAGAGAGAGAGAGAGAGAGAGAGAGAGAGAGAGAGAGAGAGAGAGAGAGAGAGAGAGAGAGAGAGAGAGAGAGGGACAGAGAGAGAGAGAGAGAGAGAGAGAGAGCGAGACAGAGAGAGAGAGAGAGAGAGAGAGAGAGAGAGAGAGAGAGAGAGAGAGAGAGAGAGAGAGAGAGAGAGACAGAGAGCCAGAGAGATAGAGAGAGAATGTGTGTGAGGGTGTGAGGGTGTAAGGGTGTGAGGGTGTGAGGGTGTGAGGGTGTTGCATTTTATTGTGAGGACGAAGCCTGCGCCCTCAGAAGCCTGTTACCATAGCAGCTAGCTCCTGTTACCATAGCAGCTAGCTCCTGTTCCCAGCAGCAGTAGGTTCTGCTCATTAGATTGTTGCTGCACCAGCTATTAATTCTATTGAACCACGTATTACCAAGGCTGAACGGAGCATGAGTGTGTGCATGAGTGTGTGCGCTGCTGACTAGTTTCATTCATAGACGAGAAGATGGATAGATTTCGAAAAAGGAACTGAAGTCTCAACTGATGGGGTTGCCATGTCGTTGAACGTTGAAAAGTGATGCTATTCCATAGAGGGAGCTATCCGAACAGCCAACATCCCCGCAGCAGAAAATGAGTCAAGCTGAGGTAGCGTAGCTAATGTTACCTAGCTAACTAGATAGTTAGTGAACTACCTTTGTTTATCTAAACCAAAATCTAGCTAGCTAGCTTTCATAATACGCTGCCTTAATCATTGGCATCCGGGTAGCAGATGTTTGGGGTTTAACTGCCTTTCTCAAGGGAAGAAGAGCAGATTTTGCCACCCTGCGGGCTCGGGGATTCAACGCTCTTAACCGCTAGGCTACCTGCCGCAGATGATGTAGTTGATGGGAGACGGTCTTCTAGAATCTAGATGATGATGTAGTTGATGGAAGATGGTCTTCTAGAATCTAGATAATGATGTAGTTCAAGGGAGATGGTCTTCTAGAATCTAGATAATGATGTAGTTCATGGGAGATGGTCTTCTAGAATCTAGATGATATAGTTGATGGGAGATGGTCTTCTAGAATCTAGATGATATAGTTGATGGGAGATGGTCTTCTAGAATCTGGATGATATAGTTGATGGGAGATGGTCTTCTAGAATCTAGATGATATAGTTGATGGGAAATGGTCTTCTAGAATCGACATGATGATGTTTCAAAATATTTGAAAAAATAAATAACTGAAAAGTGGTGCGTGCATATGTATTCACCCCCTTTGCTATGAAGCCCCTAAATAAGATCTGGTGCAACCAATTACCTTCAGAAGTCACATAATTTGTTAAATAATGTCCACCTGTGTGCAATCTAAGTGTCACATGATCTGTCACATGATCTCAGTATATATACATCTGTTCTGAAAGGCCCCAGAGTCTGCAACACCACTAAGCAAGGGGCACCACCAAGCAAGCGGCACCATGAAGACCAAGGAGCTCTCCAAAAAGGTAAGGGACAAAATTTGTGGAGATGTACAGATTAGGGTTGGGTTATAAAAAAATATCTGAAACTTTGAACATCCCACGGAGCACCATTAAATCCATTATAAAAAAATGGAAAGAACATGGCACCACAACAAACCTGCCAAGAGAGGGCCGCCCACCAAAACTCACGGACCAGGCAAGGAGGGCATTAATCAGAGAGGCAACAAAGACACCAAAGATAACCCTGAAGGAGCTGCAAATCTCCACAGCGGAGATTGGAGTATCTGTCCATAGGACCACTTTAAGCCGTACACTCCACAGAGCTGGGCTTTAAGGAAGAGTGGCCAGAAAAAAGCCATTGCTTAAAGAAAAAAATAAGCAAACAGGTTTGGTGTTCGCCAAAAGGCATGTGGGAGACTCCCCAAACATCTGGAAGATGGCACTCTGGTCAGATGAGACTAAAATTTAGCTTTTTGGCCGTCAAGGAAAACGCAATGTCTGGCGCAAACCCAACAACTCTCATCACCCCGAGAACACCATCCCGACAGTGAAGCATGGTGGTGGCAGGATCATGCTGTTGGGATGTTTTTCATTGGCAGGGACTGGGAAACTGGTCAGAATGGAAGGAATGATGGATGGCGCTAAATACAGGGAAATTATTGAGGGAAACCTGTTTCAGTCTTCCAGAGATTTGAGACTGGGACGGAGGTTCACCTTCCAGCAGGACAATGACCCTAAGCAAACTGCTAAAGCAACACTCGAGTGGTTGCTTTAGCAGTTTGCTCTTGTCCTTCTAGACCTGTCTGCTGCCTTTGATACTGTGAACCATCAGATCCTCCTCTCCACCCTCTCCGAGCTGGGCATCTCCGGCGCGGCTCACTCCTGGATTGCGTCCTACCTGACCAGTCGCTCCTACCAAGTGGCGTGGCGAGAATCTGTCTCCGCACCACGTGCTCTCACCACTGGTGTCCCCCAGGGCTCAGTTCTAGGCCCTCTCCTTTTCTCCCTATACACCAAGTCACTTGGCTCTGTCATATCCTCACATGGCCTCTCCTATCATTGCTACGCTGACGATACACAACTAATCTTCTCCTTTCCCCCTTCTGATAACCAGGTGGCGAATCGCATCTCTGCATGTCTGGCAGACATATCAGTATGGATGACGGATCACCACCTCAAGCTGAACCCTGGCAAGACGGAGCTGCTCTTCCTCCCGGGGAAGGACTGCCCGTTCCATGATCTCGCCATCACGGTTGACAACTCCGTTGTGTCCTCCTCCCAGAGTGCGAAGAGCCTTGGCGTGACCCTGGACAACACCCTGTCGTTCTCCGCTAACATCAAGGCGGTGACCCGATCCTGCAGGTTCATGCTCTACAACATTCGGAGAGTACGACCCTGTCTTACACAGGAAGCGGCACAGGTCCTAATCCAGGCACTTGTCATCTCCCGTCTGGATTACTGCAACTCGCTGTTGGCTGGGCTCCCTGCCTGTGCCATTAAACCCCTACAACTCATCCAGAATGCCGCAGCCCGTCTGGTGTTCAACCTTCCCAAGTTCTCTCACGTCACCCCCCTCCTCCGCACACTCCACTGGCTTCCAGTTGAAGCTCGCATCCGTTACAAGACCATGGTGCTTGCCTATGGAGCAGTGAGGGGAACGGCACCTCCGTACCTTCAGGCTCTGATCAGTCCCTACACCCAAACGAGGGCATTGCGTTCATCCACCTCTGGCTAGCTGGCTCCCCTTCCTCTGCAGAAGCATAGTTCCCGCTCAGCCTAGTCAAAACTGTTCGCTGCTCTGGCACCCCAATGGTGGAACAAGCTCCCTCACGACGCCAGGACAGCGGAGTCACTCACCACCTTCTGGAGACATTTGAAACCCCACCTCTTTAAGGAATACCTGGGATAGGATAAAGTAATCCTTCTACCCCCCCCCCCCCCCGAAAAAATAAAAATAAAAAATAATTTTTTTTTATTGGAAAGTGGTTATCCCACTGGCTATAGGGTGAATGCACCAATTTGTAAGTCGCTCTGGATAAGAGCGTCTGCTAAATGACGTAAATGTGCCCTTGAGCAAGGCACTTAACCCTAATTGCTCCTGTAAGTCGCTCTGGATAAGAGCGTCTGCTAAATGACTAAAATGTAAATGTAATGTAAAATGTTTAAGGGGAAACATTTAAATGTCTTGGAATGGCCTAGTCAAAGCCCAATCCAATTGAGAATCTGTGGTATGACTTAAAGATTGCTGTACACCAGCGGAACCCATCCAACTTGAAGAATGGGAAAAAATCCCAGTGGCTAGATGTGCCAAGCTTATAGAGACATACCCTAAGAGACTTGCAGCTGTAATTGCTGCAAAAGGTGGCTCTACAAAGTATTGACTTTGAAGGCTGTGAATAGTTATGCACGCTCAAGTTTTCTGTTTTTGTGTCTTATTTCTTGTTTGTTTCACAATAAGAAATATTGTGCATCTTCAAGGTGGTAGGAATGTTGTGTAAATCAAATGAGACAACCCCCCCCAAAATCCATTTTAATTCCAGGTTTTAAGGCAACAAAATAGGAAAAATGCCAAAGGGGGGTGAATACTTTCGCAAGCCACTATATTAAGTACACTACCTGCACTTGCTGCCTCTCTCTCTCTCTGTCGCCGCTGCTTCCTCCTGCATGCATTGCAGCCTGCCTCAGCCTCACCACTGTCTGCCTCACCACATTGGCAGTTTAAAAAATATATATATTTTTATATACATGAGAATAATATAAATGTTCACTTCATTTTTGGTCACACAGGCTGTCTCAACACATATTGACATGAAAGTCCATTCTAACAGTGTAAAAGGCCCTTAGTTGACTGTAAAATGTTGTATTCTGTACCCATTTGAAGAGAAACAAGTTATTCATGCGTTTGATTAGATTACAGATTCTCTCGGGGGGACCCCATTTTAATTGCAGGGGACCCCCACATTGGTCCCTGACCCCAAGTTTGGGAACCACTGTACTGCTAGCCTCTCTCTGCTTCCTCTCTGTGTCTCCTTTACCTCCTGCCTCACCGCTGTCTGTCTCGCTACTCTCTGTAAAGCAAAGTTATTTTGTTATGAGAATTTATAGTATCCTTAAGATTATAGCTAGTTTAATTGCAGTGAAATGCTCCAGCTGAGGTCAGGCTCCGTTTAACGTTAGCTTCTAACTCCCTCCTTCTAGCCAGCTAGCAATAGCTAGCTACCTGGCTAACAGCCAGATCCCTTGAGCTAAGTAACTAGCTAGCCACCTGACTGAAATATCAGCGACTATTTACCAGTTGTACACTCATTCTCTGAGAGTCAGGTTTTTTGTTTGTTTGGAGGATGTCTGTTGACACAGTAGGAGACGAGGGACTTTTAAAAATGGGCCTTATGTCCGGCATCTCCCAAGCCCCATCTCTTCTTCTATTTCTAATACGACTGCTACTTTAAGCTACTACTACGTTAGGTTACTGCTACGTTAGGTTACTGCTACGTTAGGTTACTGCTACGTTAGGTTACTGCTACGTTAGGTTACTGCTACGTTCGGTTACTGCTACATTAGGTTACTGCTACGTTAGGTTACTGCTACGTTCGGTTACTGCTACGTTAGGTTACTGCTACGTTAGGTTACTGCTACGTTCGGTTACTGCTACGTTAGGTTACTGCTACGTTAGGTTACTGCTACGTTAGGTTACTGCTACGTTAGGTTACTGCTACTTTAAGCTACTGCTACGTTAGGTTACTGCTACGTTAGGTTACTGCTACATTAGGTTACTGCTACGTTAGGTTACTGCTACGTTCGGTTACTGCTACGTTAGGTTACTGCTACGTTAAGTTACTGCTACGTTAGGTTACTGCTACGTTACATTACTACTTGCCAGCGTTGGTCTGGCTGAGGTAGTTTGGTTCATGCCTGTGCCGTGGGCGGAGTTTGCCGTTGGACAGAGTGGTGAATGAATGCACTGTTAACAAGGCATAGCTAGCTGAACAGTGTTGCCCACTTAGCATCATTGTCTCTATATTTAGCCAGTTTCCAGACCCCTCCAGCGACTTTTATTGGTAAAAGATTCTGGCGACTATTTCAGCTACTTTTCAGGCTGCCTTTGGGGAGTTTTGACACCAAGAGTTTTAGCATTTACCGACTTTTCTCTCTCAATTCTGTCGCAAATCAGAGTGGGAGAAGATTGTCTGTCAACAGAATTCACAGCAACGGTGGACACACAGGCAGAGGGGCTGTGCTGCAGAAAGGCAAATTGGTGCTGTGACGTCGTCGGAAACAACGGCAAAACATCATCTAGCAATAAATCATGGAGCCAATAGCGGATCTCACAAAAAAAAAATGATGCCACCACTGTCACTGAATTATAACTCAGAGAGGCAGGCGTGAATAGAACTCAGATCAAGAAGCCTTCTGAGTTTTGGAACGCAGTAATAAGTGGGTAAATGATCATACAAATTTGAGTAAACACTATTTCATGAATAAAAAGGTGCATAAACAGCATTTACATGCGTTTACCTTCCACTACATACCTGGATATAGCTAGCCAATGCCAAGTTAACAGACCTGCACCTCCATGGGTCACCTGGAGTCATCTCTAGGCCTAAAAACTGCCTTCTCCTTATGTGGGCTACCATGACGGCCCCACTTGGCCGATAACATATTGCAGCGTGAACGTAACCGTACTTAGTTAATTACATGCTTCTAATGGTGAGGATCACTGTCCATTGCAACCAGCTCTCACAGTCTCTCGTCAGAATTAGACATTCATCCATGTTTCTCAAACGTCATATTTCGAAGTTGTTGCAAACGTCAAATTTCGAAGTGCTTAAGGTTACATTTAGGCATTGACTCTGATTTTTTTTTTGGTTTAGGGTTAAGTTTTGGGATAGGCTTAAAACTAAAATCTCATAAACAACTTTGTATTTCTGGATTCGAACTTGGAACATTTGGAACCAGAGGCAGTAGCTTACACCCATCCACAACACCCTAGCAAAACCGAAACCTATTTGAAGTGTAACAACGCTCACTGTTGCCCCCTAGTGGCCAGTTTCCACATAATCTCCGGACGTCCTCAGACATGGATGGATGTCGAATACTGACTTATATCACGGGTTGACCTGGCCGGTCCATTCAATAGCTTATTTCCAGTTTCAGTGTTTTCATATGCCTCCGAATCATAAGGGCAAATAATAGGTAACGGTCGTGCAAAACCCCTCAATAAGGCTAAATAATAATAATAATAATAATAATAATAATAATAATAATTCAATAACCTGAAAAGCCAGGAGCCTCACAAGCGGTCGTAACTGAATGATGCCATGTTTACGATGCAAAGCCAAAAAAGGCTACACTTTGTGCCAACTCGGATTCACGCCACTTACATTTAAGTCATTTAGCAGACACTCTTATCCAGAGCGACTTACAGTTAGTGAATACATTTTTTTTTTTATACTGGCCCCCCGTGGGAATCAAACCCACAACCCTGGCGTTGCAAACGCCATGCTCTATCAACTGAGCTACATCCCTGCCAGCCATTCCCTCCCCTACCCTGGGCCAATTGTGCGCCGCCCATGAGTCTCCCGGTCGCGGCCGGCTGCGACAGAGCCTGGATTCAAACCAGGATCTCTAGTGGCACAGTTAGCACTGCAATGCAGTGCCTTAGACCACTGCGCCACTCAGGAGACAACTTGGACAACATGAACAATTGTCCATTTTGTGCGCCAGTATTTCACTGCAAAAAGTCAGGGTCGTATACGACCAGTAAAACATGGTGCAGCCCAAGGACCTGGAGGTGTTTATGGTCTTTATAATTGTGCACGTGACTCATTGGAGGCAGAAAGGCATGCACATTTACTGTGCATCATTTCCAAGAGGCTTTGGTGTTAACAGGTGCAACGATGCGCTCTCATCCCTGCGTCAGGCAGGTGAACATGTTGTGCGACGTAACCAACCAGGCACAGATAGAATATATATATTTTTTAAAATATTCACCTTTATTTAACCACGTAAGCCAGTTGAGAACAAGTTCTCATTTACAACTGCGACCTGGCCAAGATAAAGCAAAGCAGTGCGATAAAAACAACAACACAGAGTTACATATGGGGTAGAACAAAACATAAAGTCAAAAATACAACAGAAAATATATGTACAGTGTGTGCAAATGTAGCAAGTTATGGAGGTAAGGCAATAAATAGGCCATAGTGCAAAATAATTACAATTTAGTATTAACACTGGAATGATAGATGTGCAAGAGATGATGTGCAAATAGAGATACTCGGGGGGGTGCAAATGAGCAAAATAAATAAATAAAGATGGTTTAAAGCGGTTCTGGTTCTATGTTCATAACAAAAATGTTTTTACAGCTAGGCTATTTTCTTTTTTGCAATGACAATACGTTCACCTGGAAATGATATAATTGCCCGGCTCGGGTAGCTGAAGAACTCCTCCAGAATACAAATATAGAACAGCTAACGTCATGAAGCAGAGCCAGACGGAATTCATGCCTAGGGATGACAGCACGTCATTGCACCATATTTGCAACCTGAGTGATTTAGTATCTATTATTTGCCCTTATGATTCAGAGGTATATAAAAACACTGAAACTGGTAATAAGCTATTGAATGGTCAGTTTATCATCACCATTTTAAGCATTTCATTAACTAAATCTAATTGCATTTAGGCTGCAATATATTATCGGTCAAGTGGGACCGTCAAGGTAGTCTAGACAAGGAGCAGAGGGAACCAATCAAAATCTGAAGGAACGGATAAGCCTGGCTGTTTTTTTTTCTTCCACCAAGACCCCTAAGGGGTTAGCAAAAAAAGAAGGTTAGCAAAAAAAAAAAATCATTACAAAATGCTACAAAAAACACTTAAAAATAACAAAAATATGTAGAAATGTCTGCAATATTTACAGAGCTCTCTTTCAAGGCTTCCTCACGGCACCATGGCAACCACGGAATAATCAGTTAGCTTAGTGATGACTCATCATCACTGACACACAACCACAGAGGAAAACATGCCTCCAAGGATCAGCAGTGCATACAAACCGCATAACCCAACAACGTAGAAATATATGTGTCAAGGGTGGGAGCTGATTCCAATAGAATCTAACGGAATTATGTGACGTGATTATGAGATGAGGCGATGCTAGTGTGTCTCTGACTGTCTCTGTGCGTCCGTCTCTCTTTCTTACCTTAGCGTCCAGAGGCGGCGGCGAGAGGAGGAGGGCCAGGGAGAGAGACAGCAGGAGGACGACAGAGCAGGAGCTAGTAATCAGAGGGCCCGACATCCTTCAGGAGAAATGAGGCTGCCCCAACAAGGAGAAGATCAACACTGACTATCACTCTGAGAGATGGAGAGATGAACACGGGAGGGAGGAGGGGAGAGGAGGGAGGAGCAAAGCATCCAGCGAGAGGGGGATGGATATGAGAAAGAGGAGGGGGGGGGAGAAGAGGAGAGAGGGATGAGGAGATATGGTGAAGAATACGTGAGGAATGTAAGAAACGAGTGTCAGGAGAAACACAGAGCCTGGATATCAGACTCTTTATCTGTGTAGGATTGAAACACCATGACAATGCTACTCCACAGCAGACAGTGAAATCCATTACTTAGAATCATAGTATAGACGACCTCGAGTCAATCTGATATTGTCACGCCCTGGCTCTGGGACTCTGTTATGTTGAGTCAGGGTGGGTTGTTTCTATGTGTTTTGTGTGCTAGGTTGTTTATCTAGTTCATTTGTTTCTATGTTGGCCGGGGTGGTTCTCAATCAGAGGCAACGTGAATCAGCTGTTGCTTGTTGTCTCTGATTGGGAACCATACTTAGGCAGCCTGTTTTGCCACAGTGTTTGTGGGATCTTGTTCCGTGTTTGGTTAGTGTCTATTGCCAAGGACGTCACGTATCGTTTTGTTGTTTTGTTCGTGTGATCATAAAAAATAAAAGTATGTTCGCATTCCACGCTGCGCCTTGGTCCTCTGTGTTCGACGATCGTGACAGATATGTGTACAAGGAGATTTACAGGAGCTATAGTGAGGTGCATGACATCTTATAAACGATGATGAGATGTACGGTTTAGGTGTGCATGACAGCTATATTCTGGTTCTGGTCCAGAATAACAACCCCGGCCACATGTTAAACCACAAACGACACAGACACTTCTCTCATGGTTCTGTAAAGGTTATGTGATGGCACTGTGATGGTTCTGTAAAGGTTATGTTATGGTTCATGGTTCTGTAAAGGTTATGTGATGGTTATGTAAAGGTTATGCTATGGTTCATGGTTCTGTAAAGGTTATGTGATGGTTCTGTAAAGGTTATGTTATGGTTCTATAAAGGTTCTGTGATGGTTTTGTAAAGGTTATGTTATGGTTTATGGTTCTGTGATGGTTCTGTAAAGGTTATGTTATAGTTCATGGTTCTGTGATGGTTCTGTAAAGGTTCTGTGATGGTTCATGGTTCTGTGATGGTTCTGTAAAGGTTATGTGATGGTTCATGGTTCTGTGATGGTTCTGTAAAGGTTATGTTATGGTTTATGGTTATGTGATGGTTGTGTAAAGGTTCTGTTATAGTTCATGGTTCTGTGATGGTTCTGTAAAGGTTCTGTGATGGTTCATGGTTCTGTGATGGTTCTGTGAAGATAATGATGAGAGTCAAGTGAGCCACTACTGCCACCATGTGTCATTATAATATCCAACCGCAGACTTCATACAAACAACTAATAACCACAACATGATTACTGATATTTTTATAATCAAGGGCCAATTACTTATATTATACCCAATTTGACTATAGCATTTTCAAATTGAAATTACATATTGAGAGAGAGAGAGAGAGAGAGAGAGAGAGAGAGAGAGAGAGAGAGGGAGCGAGAGGGAGGGAGGGAGGGAGGGAGGGAGGGAGAGAGAGAGAGAGAGAGAGAGAGAAAGAGAGAGAGGGAGGAGAGAGAGAGAGAGAGAGAGAGAGAGAGAGAGAGAGAGAGAGAGAGAGAGAGAGAGAGAGAGGGAGGGAGGGGAGAGAGAGAGAGAGAGAGAGAGAGAGAGAGAGAGAGAGACATCCCTTATTGATGTAACTTGTTAAATCCACTTCAATCAGTGTAGATGAAGGGGAGGAGACAGGTTAAAGAAGGATTTTAAAGCCTTGAGACAATTGAGACATGTATTGTGTATGTGTGGGCAAGACAAAATATTTAAGTACCTTTGAACGGGATATGGTAGTTGGTGCCAGGCGCACCGGTTTGTGTCAAGAAATGAACCGCTGCTGGGTTTTTCACGCTCAACAGTTTCCCGTGTGTATCAAGAATGGTCCACCACCCAAAGGACATCCAGCCAACTTCACACAACTGTGGGAAGCATTGGAGTCAACATGTGCAAGCATCCCTGTGGAATGCTTTCGACACCTTGTAGAGTCCATGCCCCGACAAATTGAGGGTGTTCTGAGAGCAAATGGGGGTTCAACTCAACATTAGGAAGGGGTTCCTAAAGTTTGGTATATTCAGTGTACTGAACAAAAATATAAACGCAACATGCAACAATTTCAACGATTTTACTGAGTTCCATTTCATATAAGGAAATCAATCAATTGACATAAATTCATTAGGTCCTAATCTATGGATTTCACATGACTGGGCTTTGGCGGAGCCATAGGTTGGCCTTGGAGGGCATAGGCCCACCCACTGGGGAGCCAGGCCCACCCACTGGGGAGCCAGGCCCAGCCAATGGGGAGCCAGGCCCAGCCAATCAGAATTAGTTTTTCCCCACAAAAAGGCTTTATTACAGACATAAATACTCCTCAGTTTCATCAGCTGTTCTCAGATGATCCCGCAGGTGAAAGAAGCCAGATGTTGAGATCCTGAGCTGGCGTGGTTACAAGTGGTCTGCGGTTGTGAGGCTGGTTGGTCGTACTGCCATATTCTCTAAAACGACGTTAGAGGCGGCTTATGGTAGAGAAATAAACGTTCAGTTCTCTGGCAACAGCTCTGCTGGAAATTCCTGCAGTCAGTATGCCAATTGCACGCTCCCTCAAAACCTGAGACATCTGTGGCATTGTGTTGTGTGACAAACTGCACATTTTAGAGTGGCCTTTTATTGTCCCCAGCACAAGGTGCACCTGTGTAATGATCATGCTGTTTAATCAGCTTCTTGATATGCCACACCTGTCAGGTGGATGGATTATCTTGGCAAAGGAAAAATGCTCACTAACAGGGTTGTAAACAAATTTGTGCAAAACAATTTAGAGAAATAAGATTTTTGTGCGTATGGAACATTTCTGGGATCTTTTATTTCAGCTCATGAAACATGGGACCAACACTTTACATGTTGCGTTTATATTTTTATTGAGTATATACAGTGCATTCAGACCTTTAACAGAATGTGACTGGCAGAACGGGTGTTGTATGTGGAGGATGAGGGCTGCAGTAGGTATCTCAGATAGGGGGGAGTGAAGCCTAAGAGGGTTTTAGAAATAAGCATCAACCAGTGGGTCTTGTGACGGGTATACAGAGATGACCAGTTTACAGAGGAGTATAGAGTGCAGTGATGTGTCCTATAAGGAGCGTTGGTGGCAAATCTGATGGCCGAATGGTAAAGAACATCTGGCCGCTCGAGAGATCTGGGGAAGCGTACCAAAACATTTCTGCAGCATTGAAGGTCCCCAAGAACACAGTGGCCTCCATCATTCTTAAATGGAAGAATGACGGCGGTTGGAACCAAAAATCTCAAATTTGGACTCCAGACCAATGGACAAATTTCCACCGGTCTAATGTCCATTGCTCGTGTTTCTTGGCCCAAACTAGTCTCTTCTTCTTATTGGTGTCCTTTAGTAGTGGTTTCTTTGCAGCAATTCGACCATGAAGGCCTGATTCACACAGTCTCCTCTGAACCGTTGATGTTGAGATGTGTCTGTTACTAGCATTTATTTGGGCTGCAATTTCTGAGGCTGGTAACTTTATTGTACTTATCCTCATGAGAGCCAGTTTCATCATAGCGCTTGAAGGTTCTTGCGACCGCACTTGAAGAAACTTTAAAAGTTCTTGAAATGTTCCGTATTGACTGACCTTCATGTCTTAAAGTAATGATGGACTGTCGTTTCTCTTTGCTTATTTGAGCTGTTGTTGCCATAATATGGACTTGGTCTTTTACCAAATAGGGCTGCCTTCTGTATACCCCCCCCCTCCCCCCACCTTGTCACAACACAATTGATTGGCTCAAACGCATTAAGAAGGAACTAAATTCTACAAATGAACTGTTAAGAAGGCACACCTGGTAATTGAAATGCATTCCAGTGACTACCTCATGAAGCTGGTTGAGAGAATGCCAAGAGTGTGCAAAAGCTGTCATCAAGGCAAAGGGTGGCTATTTGAAGAATCTGAAATACAAAATATATTTTGATTTGTTTAGCACTTTTATGGTTACTACATGATTCCATATGTGTTATTTCATAGTTTTGATGTCTTCACTATTATTCTACAATGTAAAAAATAGTAAAAATAAAGAAAAACCCTTGAATGAGTAGGTGTGTCCAAACTTTTGACTGGTACTGTACAGTGAGGGAAAAAAGTATTTGATACATACATACATACACATATAAACATACACAAAAATAAATACAAAATATCATAACTGTAAGGTCAAGTTCAAGTTCACTACCCCAGTCTGTCTTGATTTTGTTTATTGGAGAGGGTTCAGAGGAAAGCATAACGTCATATAATCTAGACATCCAGACAACATCTCTTCTAGCAACGTCTCGGGAGGTAGTTGGAGGAAAGGTGGGAAAATGAGAGCGAACAAAGTTACTGGCCTGAAAATAGCGGAAAAATATTTAGAATGAGCCAGATTACATTTAGCTACGAGATCATTCAAAACTGGCAAACTTCCACTTCTAAAAATATATATATATTTGAAACATACGAAACCTCTCTCTCGCCACAAAACAAAAGCCTGGTCGAGTTTGGGTGGTGAAAATAGGTGGTTGTTACAAGAGAAGAGGCAGAAAGTCTAAAATGTGTCCGGATCTTCAAAGTAGAGAGCACAACTACATCATTTAGCAGACGCTCTTATCCAGAGCGACTTACAGGAGCAATTAGGGTTAAGTGCCTTGCTCAAGGGCACATCGACAGATTATTCACCTAGTCGGCTCGGGGATTAGAACCAGCGACCTTTGCGGTTACTGGCACAACGCTCTTAACCACTAAGCTACCTGCCGCCACAATGGGGTTTGAAGGACACAAGGACAGAGGGGGCAGTAAGAGCAGAAAGGGACTGTGCTTCTATCGAGCATCAGTTGGAGAATTACCCCAGACCGTCATCTAATATTGGCTGGAAGTTCCAATCCTCCATCTTGTCTCCTTCTTTGAAGTATTGCTCTACGTATCCTAGGTGATTTGCCTGCCGTGATAAAATGGCTGATGAAGCACGGGCCGTTCTTACAGTGTTCTCCCTGTACACAGAACCGTAGGATAAATAAGCAGACAATGAAAGCTCTTACAATATTCGATGATGACATTTCTCTAAAAACAGGCTATAGGCTACATGTGCACCACCAAGTCAGAACAGTAGGCTAAGTTATGAGGGGGAAAGAGACCAAATTATTAGGGTGAGGCACATAGGCTACTAACAGCTTACTACACAACATACACTTAGTATTACTTTCTTAGCTACAGTACATATCTCCCTGGCATATTACATCATTTATGCAGCAGCATAGAATACCTATTTTTGGCCTCATCTTGTTGTGCTGTGCTCCCTTGAACACTTTAACAAATGTTGTTCTCAAACACGTTTTCTGGCCCATGGTGTTGCGTGTGTAGGTTTTTTTTCTCCTTTTGTGGCTGGAAAAGTTTTTCTCTAACTCGAGGTTTAATCGCAGTAATGATTTTGAGAAGAGAGATCGTCTCAGACAAGGCAGGTTGTTCTCGTAGAGTGATTTCAATAAAGAAAGTGCCGTCTTTCCCAGTGTGCAGCTCAGGATGCCGGTAGAGAGTGGACAGCTCCGTTTTCAGCTTCTCCTGGTTGACCATAGGCCATAGCTTGGTAGCACACTGGAGTTCTGCGGTCGGAAAGCAAATCACATACTAGGGGGAAAAATGAGCTGTCCACTTGCCTCAATCAAGTGGTCACTTTCAGAAAACCTTTTTTTTGCACATGAGCAGCGATTGTGTTGCATGCCTCCTTCATCACAGGTTTCTCCGCCTTGGTTCAGTGCCTTCAACACGTCCTGTGGCCAGTGCAGCAGTTTTCTCGCCTTTCTCGAATCTTCACCTTGAAATTGTCGATTGTTTCCGGTGATTCCTGCTGCATCAACGGCTCGTTTCTGCACTATGTTGTACAAAACATCCACCTCTGGCATGAAAAAAAGAAAATAACTCAAGCAGTTGCAGAAATGTGGGATCCTTGAGTTACATGAACAGGCCATAAGCCACGCTGACGGTGATCTCATCCCATCCAGGCTGCGCCCTCCATGCACTGGGCCAGCGCCTCACAGTCCTCCCACACAGCATTGAGGGTTCTGCTTTTGAAGTTCCATCATGAACCCGGTGTGACCCGTCTGTTCGGTGACTCCTCGAGAGCGGAGAGCCCCAGAAAAAGTTGGAAAGAGGAGGATAGGTCTGCAAAAACCCTTTCAGCACTCTCACTCTCCCTGCAAAGTTAGATTCAGTTGGTGAAGGAGAAGCTGGTTGCACAAACTGCATGTTTGGGTAAGTCTCCTTCAGTAGCGTTTGGACACCACGTACATTACCAGTCATCACCGCTGCCCCTTCGGGAGAAGAGAGGAGACTATTGGAGGGGAGGGGAGAGGACGGGTGAGGATGAGAGGGGAGAGGAGAAGAGAAGAGAGGAGAGGAGACAAGAGGAGAGGAGGGGAGAGGACGGGAGGGGAGAGGAGACAAGAGGAGAGGGGGAGAGGAGACAAGAGGAGAGGAAGGGAGAGGACGGGACGGGGAGGGGAGGGGAGGGGAGGGAAGTGGAGGGGAGGGGAGACAAGAGGAGGGGAGAGGAGAGGAGACAAGAGGAGGCAAGAAGAGAGGAGAGGAGAGGAGAGGAGAGGAGAGGAGAGGAGAGGAGAGGAGAGGAGAGGAGAGGAGAGGAGAGGAGAGGAGAGGAGAGGAGAGGAGAGGAGGGAAATGATGGGAGGGGAGAGGACAGGAGGAGAGAGGAGAGGTGAGGAGAGGAGACAAGAGGAGAGGAGAGGAGAGGAGACAAGAGGAGGCAAGAAGAGAGGAGAGGAGAGGAGAGGAGAGGAGAGGAGAGGAGAGGAGAGGAGAGGAGAGGAGAGGAGAGGAGAGGAGAGGAGAGGAGAGGAGAGGAGAGGAGAGGAGAGGAGGCAAGAAGAGAGGAGAGGGGAGGAGAGGGGAGGAGAGGAGAGGAGAGGAGAGGAGAGGAGAGGAGAGGAGAGGAGAGGAGAGGAGAGGAGAGGAGAGGAGAGGAGAGGAGAGGAGAGGAGAGGAGAGGAGAGGAGAGGAGGGAAATGATGGGAGGGGAGAGGACAGGAGGAGAGAGAAGAGGTGAGGAGAGGAGACAAGAGGAGAGGAGAGGAGAGGAGACAAGAGGAGGCAAGAAGAGAGGAGAGGAGAGGAGAGGAGGAGAGGAGAGGAGAGGAGAGGAGAGGAGAGAGAGGAGAGGAGAGGAGAGGAGAGGAGAGGAGGCAAGAAGAGAGGAGAGGGGAGGAGAGGCGAGGAGAGGAGAGGAGAGGAGGAGAGGAGAGGAGAGGAGAGGAGAGAGAGGAGAGGAGAGGAGAGGAGAGGAGAGGAGAGGAGGGAAATGATGGGAGGGGAGAGGACAGGAGGAGAGAGGAGAGGTGAGGAGAGGAGACAAGAGGAGAGTAGAGGAGAAAAGAGGAGAGGAGAGGAGAGGAGAGGAGAGGAGAGGAGAGGAGAGGAGAGGAGAGCAGAGCAGAGCAGAGGAGAGGAGAGGAGAGGAGAGGAGAGGAGAGGAGAGGAGAGGAGAGGAGAGGAGAGGAGAGGAGAGGAGAGGGGAGGGGAGGGGAGGGGAGGGGAGGGAGAGGAGAGGAGAGGAGAGGAGAGGAGAGGAGAGGAGAGGAGAGGGAGGAGAGGAGAGGAGAGGAGAGGAGAGGAGAGGAGAGGAGAGGAGAGGAGAGGAGAGGAGAGGCCCAGTAAGAACATGTCCCGTTACTGGGTCAGTGGTTTGGGTTATTGGTACTGGTGGTACTGGTGGTACTGGTGGCCTGACCCACTAGGGGAGTCACATTACCACCAATACAGGGATATAAGTATTTGATCCCCTCCTCGCAAGGGTCTGCGTCTCCCTGACAACCCAGCTCTGAGAGAGGCGGTGAAGGGAGCTGTGTTTACTTCCTGGTTCGCCGGATCCTCCAACCTCGGGGTTAACAGGTGGAGCTGAGTGTACAGAGGAAGTATACAGTGCGTGTGTGTGTGTTGATACGATGTGAGATTTGTTGTACAGTGAGGGAATTAAGTATTTGATCCCCTGCTGATTTTGTACGTTTGCCCACTGACAAAGAAATGATCAGTCTATAATTTTAATGGTAGGTTTATCTGAACAGTGAGAGACAGAATAACAACAACAAAATCCAGAAAAACGCATATAAAAAATGTTATAAATTGATTTGCATTTTAATGAGGGAAATAAGTGAGTGGAAAAAATATCAGAATTGGGCTGCCTATTTAAACGCAGCCTAATTGATCTAATTCAAATCAGTATCTTATTAAAAGACGGGAATCTGTAGGATTAAGTTCACCATATGTGGCTCCCACAATTACACTTAAATTGTCATTGGCTGCACTTTCTCATTCTGAACTTCTAACGTTTTAGTCATTATCTTATCCAGAGCGACTTACAATTAGTGAGTGCATACATTTTTCATACTGCCCCCCCCCGTGGGAATCGAACCCACAACCCTGGCGTTGCAAGCGCCACGCTCTACCAACTGAGCTACAGGAGGGCCAATAACAGTGGAGTGGGTGTGGCTTCCTGTCAACTATTGCAAGAGCAGCTACTCACCGGTTTGACCGTTCCACACCGCCAAAACATCTGCTATGCTGGTCTGCTATCACCGGTTAACTATTTTGATCTGATTGAATCTAGGCCTTAGATTGATTCAGACTATTTTGAGGTAGTGTTACTGTTTTTTTTTTTTATACGGCGTCTCAAGAGGGACAAACACTAATATTGCTGCTTTTTTCTAGTTTTTCAAGCAAAATGTCTTTTTTTGAGGGAGTATGCAAGGCACAGATGTCCTAGCCTAGTTCTGCTAGGAGCAAACCAAACCTAGTGTGCAGACACCTTTACCGCGGAGATAATTATGGCCACATTTCCACTACCTCTCCATCTTTTAGACCATCAGGTGACATCCTGACAACAGAAATGTTCCTGCAACGTTTCTAGAACGTTCTGAGAACATGGCAGCCATGTTCTGTGTACGTTTGGTGGGACGTTGACGGAACGTTCTCCTAACCCTCAGAAAACTGGACACACGAAGCAAACGTGTCTAGAACATTAATATAGGATCATCTGAGAACATGGTAACCCACGTTCTGGGTAACTTCTGTTTGACATTTAGGAAATGTTTTCCTAACTCTTAACGCCAATTCCTGCAAAATAGGTTCTCAGGATGTTTTTGTTAACATACATAGAATGTTCCCTTAACTAATGGAAACTGGACACTCAAACATCTGGCGAACATTACGGGTAACATTACAAATAAAAAATGCGCTATAATGGTGACAAACGGTGCAACAAACTGTTAGGGCCTCCATAAAGCTGTCTCAACAGCAGAGTCCCAACACCTTACCACTGCTACACCTGGCTATCAGCGGAGCCTTGTCTGGCAGCGAAACAGTTCATTCAGCCTCATTTACTGCCTTAAAAAAAAACATAGCTGATATGGCTGACTTGCTTAAACAAATGTGGTTTCTACTGACAATTGAGATGTACAAACTATGGCATAAGGGGACGACGAGCGGATAAGAGGTAATCCGTAATTTCGATTAAGACGTTAATGAGAGAGCTAGGACGGACGTGGTCAATATAACTATTTGTTCAACACTTGTACAGGTGACAGAATTCAGAACATGGGCCGTTCTTACAGTGTTCTCCCTGTACACCAAGTCAGAACCGTAGGATAAATAAAGGGGGCATATAAGCAGACAATGAAAGCTCTTACAATATTCAATGATGACATTTCTCTAAAACAGGCTATAGGCTCCATGTGCACCACCAAGTCAGAACAGTAGGCTAAATTATGAGGGGAAAGGGACCAAATTATTAGAGTGAGGAACATGGGCTACTAACAGCTTACTACACAACATACCTAGTATTACTTTCTTAGCTACAGTATACATATCTCCCTGGCATATTACATCATTTATGCAGCAGCATACAATACATTTTTGGACTCACCTTGTTGTGCTGTGCTCCCTTGAACACTTGAACAAATTTTGTCATCAACCTTTGTCATCAAAGTCTGGCATTCTCTGGATTTATGGTGCGTTCAAGACATCTGGGAACTCGGAAAAAAACAAGGTTGCATCATGACGTCAGTGATCTTCAGGTCGGAGCTCTAGAAAGAGGCCCGAGTTCCCGACTTGGAATTCCGAGTTGGATGACCGTTCAAAACGTATTTTCCCAGTCGAAGCTAGTTTTATTCAGAGTTCCCAGTTGTCTTGAACTCACTGAAGTCTGAGATTTCCCAGTTCCGAGTTTCCAGTTGTTTCGAATGTGGCAGAAGTCATGCTGGATTGACAGCATGGCCAATGTTGAATGTTTATCCTTTCAAGCTTGGAAAAGAGACCCTTAGACCCAGACTTGGACCACACACCCACTCCACTGAATAGCAGGCTAGTGATTGCTTTACAATGCTTGCAGTTAGCCATTGATTCCCTCCAAACCACTCATTGTTGAATTTGCGATTTCCAACTTGTTGTGTAATGTTTATGTCCAATGGCCGATGAGCACCGATATGTTTTATCTATAATTTCACTTAATAATTTCTCTTCATATGACAAGGATTGAAAAGGATTTGCCTTGCTAGCTAAGATTCTCAAAGTATAACGTTGACATGATAAGTCCAATCAATGCTACAGTACAAATAACGTGATTTGACGTCATTTTATCTGTGGCCAATGACCTTGAGCCTTCTTGGATGGGCACTTCTAATGTAACTCTATGGCAGCACCGAAGGGGCTTGAATTTTCGAGCTCTACCTTTGGATTGGGCGGTGGCGTAGCGTCCCCCATGAGTGACAGAACATTGAGCCAATCACGGCGCAACTAGAGAACATTACCAACCCCTACGCTCTGTATTTTCCGCTGGCTGCCCCACCACCACAGAAAGCCCTGAGCTAGGCTGAAACACATGCATTTTGGAGCTGCCTTACTCAAGAAAGCAGAAAAGAGACCACGTTTGTATGGAGGCTTTATTAACTCAATGATTATTTAATTTTTTTACATTGTTTGCAAACTGATATGTGACATTTATTAATGCCAAAATAACATGCAAAACAGGTGGGGCTGAAAACACCTGAATGACTCGTCGCCTCTGCATAACACTCAGTCATCTTGATCAGTGATGGTCTATTAGGAAATGGCTACTGTTTACGTCATTTAGCAGACGCTCTTATCCAGAGCGACTTACAGTTAGTGAATACATATCTATTTATACTGTCCCCCCGTGGGAATCGAACCCACAACCCTGGCGTTGCAAACGCCATGCTCTATCAATTGAGCTACATCCCTGCCGGCCATTCCCTCCCCTACCCTGGACGACGCTGGGCCAATTGTGCGCCGCCCCATGAGTCTCCCGGTCGCGGCCGGCTGCGACAGAGCCTGGATTCGAACCAGGATCTCTAGTG
>NW_028158823.1:0-15508 GCF_964263955.1 Coregonus lavaretus | reverse complement strand
GAACCATACATGGTCATGAAGGATACTGACTCAGCAAAGGTAGAGTGCCATGAGGGGACACACACACACACACACAGACACACACACACACACACACACACACACACACACACAGACACACACACACACACACACACAGACACACACACACACACAGACACACACACACACACAGACACACACACAGACACACACACAGACACACACACACACACACACACACACACACACACACACACACACACACACACACACACACAGACACACACACAGACACACACACACACACACACACACACACACAGACACACACACACACACACACACACACACACACACACACACACACACACACACACACACACACACACACACACACACACACACACAGACACACACACAGACACACACACACACACACACACACACACACACACAGACACACACACACAGCTATAGGTTGTAATTGTGGTTCTGTGTGGTTCCCTGGGTCAGAACAAGGAGAAGCTGGAGAAGCTGCGAAATCAGTCCGAGACGTTCTGTCAGAGACTTGGTCGTTACCGCATGCCCTTTGCCTGGGCTACGGTCAACATCATGAACGTCATCAGCACCGCCACACTGGACCGAGACACCTCCGACTCTGACAGCCTCAACGGTCTGTGTGTGTGTGTGATAAGCTGGTTAACTCTTGAACTGATGAGCACAAGGCTTGTTTAATCTTACTTTACTTTTCTGCACCTGACTTGACTGACTTGTCATGGTTCACCTCACCTCCCCTGTCCAGGTAAATCCAGCAGTCTGGATAAGAGAGGTCAGTTGCCAAGGAGGAACTCGGAGAGGTTCGGTACCATGGAAGACCAGTGTAACCTGTCTGCCTTCAAACCTGCCACCATCACCATCAGCACCTTCTGCAAACAGGTCTGGACACATGCACTAGAGAAAACAACACACACACTACAATATAAACATCGATCCAGCGACATAAGCATCGCTATGCTCAGAGAAAGTCTTAGTCAGAGAATGCTTGACGCTGTGGGTATCACCTTGAGACAAGGCATTCTTTCATTCCACACATAATCCACAGAGCAGACACGTGATAAGACCTGGCCATATATAACCAGGTATCAAGTACACATACCATACATTCTCCATACTTGGCATCGCACAGCAAGGGTGCATTTTTCCATCCTACTAGCAACTGTGGATAAGCCCAAGAATTGGTCCCACAAGAACACTTAGAGTTGCAGTGCTCAATATATCACTTTCATATGTGAAGTTGTTGGAAAAGATGAAAGATGTCCTCTGTGCAACACTGCATATTCACAATGTTGAATTCTGAGGTGTTCAGAGACATTATGTCACTGTATCTTGTACACATGAACACAAAGACATGTTCATTTGACTGAACTGGACCCTGCTCTGTTTAAGGAGGGGGACCGTCTGAGTGATGAGGACCTGTTTAAGTTCCTGGCAGACATCAAGAAGTTCTCATCCCTGCAGAGAAGAATTAAAACCATACCAGGTGATCCGCTATTCAACCACACAGCAAGACCTGGCTGTCTGTGTATGCTGTTTCATTCCATTCAACCCAACAACAAGTGACTAGAATGTCCCATTTCTAAGAACAAGTGTATATGTTATGCCTGGGTTTATGTGTTTAAGTGACTCCATGCATTTAAAATAGCTGAATGGGCTATTCTGTATAATTCAGAATCAATTGCTTACAGTGGTGAAAACCTGTGGGACTGAAACCTTCCTATACTTACGCCCTACTTTGGAATAATTCTGAATTAACATAGTTTGAGACTGTATTTGACTTATTTTTGACTTGATCTATTTTAGGTACAATAAAACTGGATGTGACCCCGGTCCATGAGAACCCAGTGGCCTGTCTGTCTACTGAGCTGATCCCAGTCAAACCACTGGCTGAGAAGAACATCCGACCTGTCAAAGAGGTGTTGGAGTTCCCCTCCAGCGAGGTCTATGTTCCACACAGCACTTACAGGTGAGCACACACATACACACACACACACTGCACAACAGCATTTACAGGTTAGTTCACTCACTCAATCCTCCTGAAACCACTTTTTGAATATTGCATATCCTGCTCATTCTCCTCAAAGCTCACTTGGTCGCTTCATTATCGGTGGATATAGCCTTTAGCGTTACAGACCGCATGTATTTACCATAGCACATACAGTTGAAGTCGGAAGTTTACATACACTTAGGTTGGAGTCATTAAAACTGTTTTTTCAACCACTCCACAAATGTCTTGTTAACAAACTATAGTTTTGGCATGTCGGTTAGGATATCTACTTTGTGCATGACACAAGTCATTTTTCCAACAATTGTTTACAGACAGATTATTTCACTTATAATTCACTATCACAATTCCAGTGGGTCAGAAGTTTACATACAGTGAGGGGAAAAAGTATTTGATCGCCTGCTGATTTTGTACGTTTGCCCACTGACAAAGAAATGATCAGTCTATATTCTGCCCTGGAATTGCGTTCCCGTGCAAAACTAGACAGATAGCTAACAACTGAGTCTTCAATAAAACTTCCAAGGCGTGACTTTTCTTGAACGAATGTATTGAAAACGTTTATGTTGTGAAACTGCAAATACAGAAAATAATATACTTTAGTATTCAATTCACATTGACATACTGTAGCTGTACATTATACATTTCAAGTTGAAGTTGCATAAATACAAAGCAAGTGCCAAGTTACCATGTATCTGGCATGACGACAAACCAAATAGATAATTACTCTGAGTAACAACTAGCCAACTCCTTTCATTACTCTAATAATGTACAAACACCTCTGTACAATAACAAAGCATATTACACTAGAAACAGTAACAAACTATAGTATGTTTTACACTTCTTTTACATGATGCACGAGCAAACTAATACAGCTAACCGCATCCATGAAAGTCAATGCAATTTGCGTGAGTAAATGTAACCAACTAACATTGATAAGTAAGCAATTCTGTCAATAACAATATTATCATCACTTGCAATATGCTTGAATTGAACTTACAAACAAATATTTTCTGAGGCTGAAGCGTAACAAGAAATAGTTGCACTGAAAGAACTGTACAGTAGCGTTGTTTCTAGCTGCTTGTCTGCGTGCAGAATGACTACTTTACTTCCGGTTTTTGTACATTATTCTAAGTACCAGAAAGCTCCACTAGAGGGCGCTAAACACCATGGAACACAATGAAAGTCACTCTTAATCACTATAATAAAATAATCTGTTACCTTCTAACAAGATGGCAGCACAGTCTATAATTTTAATGGTAGGTTTATTTGAACAGTGAGAGACAGAATAACAACAAAAAAATCCAGAAAAACATTATAAATTGATTTGCATTTTCATGAAGGAAATAAGTATTTGACCCCCTCTCAATCAGAAAGATTTCTGGCTCCCAGGTGTCTTTTATACAGGTAACGAGCTGAGATTAGGAGCACACTCTTAAAGGGAGTGCTCCTAATCTCAGATTGTTACCTGTATAAAAGACACCTGTCCACAGAATAAATCAATCAATCAGATTCTAAACTCTCCACCATGGCCAAGACCAAAGAGCTCCCAAGGATGTCAGGGACAAGATTGTAGACCTACACAAGGCTGGAATGGGCTACAAGACCATCGCCAAGCAGCTTGGTGAGAAGGTGACAACAGTTGGTGCGATTATTCGCAAATGGAAGAAACACAAAATAACTGTCAATCTCCCTCGGCCTGGGGCTCCACGCAAGATCTCACCTCGTGGACTTGCAATGATCATGAGAACGGTGAGGAATCAGCCCAGAGGATCTTGTCAATGATCTCAAGGCAGCTGGGACCATAGTCACCAAGAAAACAATTGGTAACACACTACGCCGTGAAGGACTGAAATCCTGCAGCGCCCGCAAGGTCCCCCTGCTCAAGAAAGCACATATACAGGCCCGTCTGAAGTTTGCCAATTAACATCTGAATGATTCAGAGGAGAACTGGGTGAAAATGTTGTGGTCAGATGAGACCAAAATGGAGCTCTTTGGCATCAACTCAACTCGCCGTGTTTGGAGGAGGAGGAATGCTGCCTATGACCCCAAGAACACCATCCCCACTGCTTTGGGGGTGTTTTTCTGCTAAGGGGACAGGACAACTTCACCGCATCAAAGGGAGGATGGACGGGGCCATGTACCGTCAAATCTTGGTGAGAACCTCCTTCCCTCAGCCAGGGCATTGAAAATGGGTCGTGGATGGGTATTCCAGCATGACAATGACCCAAAACACACGGCCAAGGCAACAAAGGAGTGGCTCAAGAAGAAGCACATTAAGGTCCTGGAGTGGCCTAGCCAGTCTCCAGACCTTAATCCCATAGAAAATCTGTGGAGGGAGCTGAAGGTTCGAGTTGCCAAACGTCAGGCACAAAACTTTAATGACTTGGAGAAGATCTGCAAAGAGGGGTGGGACAAAATCCCTCCTGAGATGTGTGCAAACCTGGTAGCCAACTACAAGAAACGTCTGACCTCTGTGATTGCCAACAAGGGCTTTGCCACCAAGTACTAAGTCATGTTTTGCAGAGGGGTCAAATACTTTTTTCCCTCATTAAAATGCAAATCAATTTATAACATTTCTGACATGTTATTCTGTCTCTCACTGTTCAAATAAACCTACCATTAAAATTATAGACTGATCATGTCTTTGTTTGTGGGCAAACGTACAAAATCAGCAGGGGATCAAATACTTTTTTCCCTCACTGTACACTAAGTTGACTGTGCCTTTTAAACAGCTTGGAAAATTCCAGAAAAGGATGTCATGGCTTTAGAAGCTTCTGATAGGCTAATTGACATCATTTGAGTCAATTGGAGGTGTACCTGTGGATGTATTTCAAGGCCTACCTTCAAACTCAGTGCCTCTTTGCTTGACATCATGGGAAAATCAAAAGAAATCAGCCAAGACCTCAGAAAAAAAAATGGTAGACCTCCACAAGTCTGGTTCATCCTTGGGAGCAATTTCCAAATGCCTGAAGGTACCATGTTCATCTGTACAAACAATAGTACGCAAGTATAAACACCATGGGACCACATAGCCGTCATACAGCTCAGGAAGGAGACGTGTTCTGACTCCTAGAAATTAACGTACTTTGGTGCAAAAAGTGCAAATCGATCCCAGAACAACAGCAAAGGACCTTGTGAAGATGCTGGAGGAAACAGGTACAAAAGTATCTATATCCACAGTAAAACGAGTCCTATATCGACATAACCTGAAAGGCCGCTCAGCAAGGAAGAAGTCACTGCTCCAAAACTGCCATAAAAAAGCCAGACTACGGTTTGCAACTGCACATGGGGACAAATATCATACTTTTTGGAGAAATGTCCTCTGGTCTGATGAAACAAAAATAGAACTGTTTGGCCATAATGACCATTGTTATGTTTGGAGGAAAGGGGGAAGGCTTGCAAGCCGAAGAACACCATCCCAAACGTGAAGCACGGGGGTGGCAGCATCATGCTGTGGGGGTGCTTTGCTGCAGGAGGGACTGGTGCACTTCACAAAATAGATGGCATCATGAGGAAGGAAAATTATGTGGATATATTGAAGCAACATCTTAAGTGTATTCTGTCTCCATGCTAAGGTACTTAACACAGCACATAATGTAGCTTCAGGCCTTTTCCATTGACATTGTAAACAGGTTTGCTGGGTCTTTTTCAACCAGTCTGACCTGACACAACCTCCAATGCTGTCAACACTTCACTCCTTCCTCCTCACTGCTCGCTAGATGAAGGGTGTGTCCCAAATGGCACCCTATTCCCCATAGGGCTCTGGCCAAAAGTAGTGCACTATATAGCGAACAGGGTCCATTTGGGAGATAGCCTAAGAGTGTGTCTCCTGTCTCAGGACAGATGACTACATTGTTTTTAATCTCACACTAATGTTCACACCACATTTGGATTGTTGGTAAGACGCTAGTTTTCAGGCCCACGCAGTGTATTGTGTAATATCATGCATTTGTTAGCTGAACAGGGTCTGATCTACATTTTACATTTAGCAGACGCTCTTATCCAGAGCGACTTAGTTCGTGAGTGCATACATTTTCAAACTGCCCCCCCGTGGGAATCGAACCCACAACCCTGGCGTTGCAAGCGCCATGCTCTACCAACTGAGCTACACGGGGGGACTAATGGTGTAGTATGGATGTGCAGGCTCAGGCAGTCTAACTCTGAGTAGGAGTGGTGGTGCTGGTGCACTATGGTCATATCCTGACCACCTGACCAGGAAGAACTCTGGGCACTAACCTTTAGCAGGCTATACGCAGGGCTTGGGCTGCGTCCCTTTAATATCTCCTTTCTCCTGAAGTGTGCAGTCATTCACTACTTCCCACAAATATAAAGCATTAGATTCTTGGAGGCATGGACTAGTGGGAGTTTCCACCATATTTCTTATACCAGTCATTTTGTTTTAGAATCAGTGAAGGGAATTGAACAAGTGCACACCTTGGGAGGAAGGAGAGATAATGAGTTTCTACTTACTGTGTCACCTGGAACTCTCTTAAATTACCACATCATTCCTTTCATCATTAGGAAGTAATGTGAGTATGTGCAGGAAACAGAAAAATAACAATTTCTCTCTCCCCCCCCCCCCCCCCCCCCCTCCAGGAACCTGCTCTATGTGTACCCCCAGCGACTCAACTTTGTCAACAGGCTGACATCAGGAGGAAGGAACATCACCATTAAAATCCAGTTTATGAGCGGAGAAGACCCCAGCTGTGTGATGCCTGTGAGTTTCTCACACACAAACACACACAGTCTTGGGGACACAATTCAGTCCCATTCAAAATCCTATTTTTCCTAACCCTAAACATAACCTTAAGCCTAAACCTAATTCTAACACTAATTCTAACCTTAACCCTAAGCACCCTAGAAATAGCATTTGACCTTGTGGGGACTAAGAAAATGACCCTAGTTGGTCAAATCTTTGTTTGTTTACTATTCTTGTGGAGACTTCTGGTCCCCACAAGTATAGTTAAACACGTCCACACGCGCGAGCGCGCACACACACACACACACACACACACACACACACACACACGGTGTTCACCCACGTCACTGTGACATTGTACAACATGGTTTTATAGATTTTACTCTGCTTTCTTTTTCCTCATAGGTCATTTTTGGAAAATCGAATGGTCCTGAGTTTGTGCAGGAAGTATACACCCCAGTCACGTACCATAACAAGCAAGTGGATACTATTTTAAATAGTAAATGCTAAATTACAATAACACAACTATGGCATGACATGCTACATATATAACGATCATATATATTTTTTGTGTTCTCTCTGTCCTGTGTGACTCTGCCTCAGGTCTCCAGACTTCTATGAGGAGGTGAAGATGGCTCTGCCTGCCAGGCTGACTGAGAGACACCACCTGTTGTTCACGTTCTACCACATCAGCTGTCAACAGAAACAGAACCAGACAGGAGCCAGTGAGGCACTCATAGGATACTCTGTAAGTTTGACCCCTCATGCCTGGTCTCCTCAGAGTGGGAGTGCTGATCTAGGATCAGGTTCCCCTGTCCATGCAATCTTATTCATTGTGATCTAAAAGGCTAAACTGATCCTAGAGCAGCACTCCTACTCTGAGACATAATGGCGGCGTTTACACAGGCAGCCCAATTTTGGTCTTTCGCCCGATTATTGGTAAAAAATCTGATCTGATTGGTCAAAAGAGCAATGATTGGCAAAATATCATAATTAGGCTGCCTGTGTAAACCTGTCTTTATGAATACGGGCCCTGGTCTCATCTGGTCTGGATCAGTCTATGATCTGGCCTAGTCCAGATCAGTTTCACTCCACACTAGTTTCATATGGTCTGAGATGAACGTGCAGATACTCTACTGAACATGGCGCTGGACTGAAAAGTTGAATCATGGTTATTTATGATCAATCTACCAGTAAGTGATTCTCCTCAATGATGTGGAGAGGTAGATGCGTCTCCAGTATGTATCCGTCCATGGTCAATGTTTCCTGTGGCTGATCTTCTGTCTATCCCCTGGTATATTGTAGTGGCTGCCTATACTGAGTACTGACAGACTACAGACGGGTCAGTACTGCATCCCCATCGCCCTGGACAGATTGCCTGTCAACTACTCAATGCACTCACCTGAGGTAACCATTCATTTGGCCATTTCAATTATCCAGACAACAGTTGAAATTAAGTTGTATCACTAAAATGTAAAGAGGGGAGAGGCTCCCCCTTGTGGAGAGAATGTCAGTTACATTTATTTTTCATTAATAGGTTGATTTACTGACTTATTGATTGGGTTTAGATGGCAACAGACATTATATTTCTTTAGCACAAAGTACAAGGCATGTGAATAGGCTCAGAATGACTTAATATGTCAATGTCTCTCTCTGCAGAAGATTCTCCCTCAGGTTCTTGATATGTCTCTCTCTCTCTCTCTCTCTCTCTCTCTCTCTCTCTCTCTCTCTCTCTCTCTCTCTCTCTCTCTCTCTCTCTCTCTCCCTCTCTTTCTGCAGAAGATTTTCCCTCAGGTTCTCAATATGTCAATGTCTCTGTCTCTCGCTCTCTCTCTCTCTGCAGAAGATTCTCCTTCAGGTTCTTAATATGTCAATCTCTCTCTCTGCAGAGGATTCCCCCTCAGGTTCCTCCAGTCAAGTGGATGGAAAGTCACAAAGGAGTGTTCAACCTGGAGATACAGGCTGTGTCCTCAGTACACACACAGGTGAGTCTACCACACACACACACACACACACACACACACACACACACTTTATTTATTCATTTATTTACCGAACCCCAGGACAACCACTTGGAGCGTTTCTTCACATTGTGCCATGCCCTGGAAGGCGGAGTGATGTTCCCGCTCCGGGTTCGGGAAGAGAAGATTCCGGAGAACAAGCTGGAGCACGAGCTGAAGCTGAGCATCATCTCCCTGTCCTCTTCTAGACTGGAACCTCTGGTCCTCTACCTCCATCTGGTCTTAGATAAACTCTTCACCCTCATCATGCAGCCCATGGTCATCGCTGGACAGACAGGTATCTATAGGGACATGTCACCAGGACTTTCAGACAGACAGGTATCTATAGGGACATGTCACCAGGGCTTTCAGACAGACAGGTACCCAGTGGGACATCACCTGGGATTTCTGACATACTGGTAGAGCAAGACAGGTACTCCACTGGTAGGACAGACAAGTAGTGTGAGAGTTTACCTGATATGTTTGACCTGTGTTGTGTTAACCGTGTGTGTGTTTATTTCCTAGCCAACCTGGCCCAGATAGCATTTGAGTCGGTGGTGTCCATCGTCAACAGTCTCCACAACAGCCAGGAGCTGGCCAGGGACCAGCAGGGCAGGAACGGTCTCCTAGCAACATACCTGTACTGGGTGTTCCGTCTACCTGACTCCCATGAGCTCCTCAACACAGGTAGGAAGGAACCACCGGACACGTTATCATGGTGATGTAACTGTATGGGCAGTCTTACTTGTGAAGAGAATGGACATAGTCTTATTTGCGCAACAAGAATGTGCTCAGCTGAGCACAGTAACTGTAGATAACTTACATGAAACAGAAGTCATTGAAATATACAATTCTGTAGAACTGCAGGTCTGTGCAACCTAAAGTAAAGTGTAACCAGGTAGATCATGCCAGTGACAAGGTTCTCAAAAGAGGACCGTCGTGCTCTCCCAAAAGTTTGGTTGGTGCGTAAAACCTGTGAATCCAGATAAGCCAAAAAGTGAATCCGCACACAAAAAGATGTTGCATAAAGCTGACTTAATTTAGTTTTTTTAATGAATTTTTACTGCATCAGGATAGCGTACATAGACGTTTCGACTTAATAGCCTTCTTCAGTGTGTAGGTAAAGTGTGGCGTCCAGGTAGGTCATCCTAGTCATATGGTTCTCCCCTGTTTGTGTCTGTGTCCAGGTCCAGGGGGGGTGGTACCTCCCACTGAGGGCCGCTACAGTACTATGGGGCGAGCCTCAGCCACCACAGTAGGAACCATGTTACTGCAGTCCCGGATCCGCAGCAGCAGCAACCCTGATATCCCTGCCCCACACAGTGCAGAGGACACAGAGGTCAAAAACATCCTGTCAGCTAAGGTACTGCTACACATACAGAGTTGTGGTTGAGTGGGTAACACTGCATGTTCAATCCCTGAGTCCTCCTCTCACACTTTGTCTCCTCTTAAAGGGATACTTCCGGAATTTGGCAACAAAGCCCTTTTCCTACTTCCCCAGAGTCAGATGAACAATGCTAACTAGCGCTAGCATGCTAGCTGTTACCATAGTCTTCTAGTCATTGCGTTAAGGCTAGTTAGCAATTGCGCTAATGCTAGTTAGCAACTTCCTTCAAACTGCACACAGAGACATACAAATGAAATCCACGAGTTCATCTGACTCTGGAGAAGTAGATAAAGGGCTTCATTGCCAAAATCCCAAAGTATCCCTTTAACTTGTCAGCCCCTCTGTTTCTGAATCTCCACTCTCCTTTAAAAAAAAGGGGGGGAAGGTACTGCTACACTAAAGACATAGAGTCAATGAACATCCCGTCTAGAGCCTGCCACAAACACATGTTGCTACTGTAGCTACATCCTCTAGTGTCACGAGTGTCTCTCAGACTGTGGCTGGTTTACAACACATCAGTACCTTCAAGGCTTTTGATATCCCCTGGGTCTATGGCTGTAGTGTAGACTCACTGGTTTGGGCCAATTAAAACCATGTCTGCATTCCAAATGACACCCCATGGGCCATGGTCAAAAATAGTGCACTATATAGGGAACAGGGTGCCATTTTGGGACGCACACACCACATTTGTTTGTCTCTTTGTGTCTGAAGCTACAATAGCCCAGGTAGTCCAGTGTAGGACGGTCTGATTCAGATTCTTCATGACCACCTTGTTTTTGCTGTCCTCTCTCTCAGGGCCAGAACAACCCAGGCAGTCGCATGTCCACCTATGTGGATGTGAGCAGCCACCCTCAGAGCTCTACAGGCGGGACCCGGCCCTCCAACAGAAAGGTAACAGAAAGATCCCCGGAATAAATGTCTTTATTCTCCTCTGTGATGCCAACAGTCACCAGCAGAGGGCAGTGTGACACTGAGCAGACCAGAGCACATACCGTAGCATGTAGACTTCTATAAAGTATCTTCCATACTAGCCAAACACTGACAATAACATCCTCATTTGCGTTCTGAGTAGAATGTTCTATATACGTCGCAGTAGGATGTTACATGGCAGCCAGTAAAATCTTAAATCTGTAATAGATCATGTGATGTGGATTTCTATGGTGTTGGAGCAAACCACACTGGCATGTGAAATAGCAGCTGAACATGGCATTGAACTGTGGTTCTATACATTCACAAATATTTAACAGAGATTAAATAGTGTGTGTGTGCATTTCAAAATCAAATCACTCTGTTTTGAGGCGCTGATCTTGTGTTGTTAGCCATGCTAAAATAAGACCAGACCCTTCCTTTTGAAACGCTGTATCTGATTTCACTGGCTGGGGTCACAGTGCATTGGCTAGCTCTGGTTTGTGTTGAACTGAGGACTGTTGGCACCAGCAGTCAGTCAGTCATTCAGTCAGTAATTAAATCTGTCTGTCTGTCTGAGTGTCACTCCCTCTCTCTAATCTCTCTTTCTCTCTAACATATAAGTTGTACTTTGCTTTTAAGAAGTAATCCGTTATAACACTGTGATAGTCCAGGATGGATGTGATCCTTTGAAATAGTACACTGTATTCTATATGTAGGTTACCAGACACTACTGTATTAGTGGTGGTAGTAACCCAAGGCTCTGTTTCTCCTCTGACAGCAGTTCCATGAGGAGTTAGCTCTACAGATTGTGGTCAGCACGGGAGTCTGCAGAGAGAACGCATACAAATACGCCTGGTTCTTCTTTGAACTGCTGGTGAGTGTGTTCAATATACACTGAATGTACAAACATTAGCAAACCTTCCTAATATTGAGTTGCACCCCCTTTTGCCCTCAGAACAGCCTCAATTCTTTGGGGCATGGACTCTACAAGGTTTTGAAAGCGTTCCACAGGGATGTTGGCCCATGTTGACTCCAATGCTTCCCACAGTAGTGTCAAGTTGGCTTGTAGTGGATCTCTACTCCGTATAGCACATTCCAGCTCATCCCACAGATGCTCAATTGTCTTGATCTGGTGACTGGGCAAGCCACTGCGGTAAGCTGAATTCACTGTCATGTTCGTGGAACCATTCCTGGACAATCCTACTGAAAAAAATAATTTGCAGATGGACACACTGCTTCCATGAAGGGATGCACCTGATTGGCGATGATGTTCAGATATCCTGTGGCATTCAAATGTTGCTCCACTTTTATCAAGGGGCTCAATGTGTGCCATGAAAACACACCTTACACCATCACACCACCACCACCAGCCTGCAATGTTGACATGCGGCATGATGGATGATTGAACTCATGTGGTTTTCTCCATACCCTAGTTCTCCCATCAGCGTGAAACAGCAGGAACCGGGATTCATCAGACCAGGCAATGTTTTTCCAATTCTCCAGTGTCCAGTGTTTTCGTTTCTTAGCCCACTGAAACCGAATGTTCTTGTTTTTCTGCTGAAAGAAGTAGAACTCGGCTGCCATACCCCATTCGTGTCAAGGTACGAAAAGTTGTGCATTCTTTTATGGGTCTTTGGGCACCAATGTTGTACTGGACTGTCAGTTGACTAACTGTAGCCTGCCTGTTGCTCTGCACAATTTGTGTCAGCCTCCTTTGTCGTCTTTCATCAATGAACTGATTTCGACCACTGGCCTGCCGTTGGCTGGATGTCCTTTGGGTGGTGGACCATTCTTGATACACACAGAAAACTGTTGAGCGTGAAAATCCCAGCACCGTTGCAGTTCTTGACACACTCAAACCGTTGCGCCTGGCACCTACTACCATACCCCGTTCAAAGGCACTTTAAATATTTTGTCTTGCCCATTCACACTCTGAATGGCACACGTACACAATCTATGTCTCAAATGTCTCAAGGCTTTAAAATATTTATTTAACCTGTCTCCTCCCCTTCATCTACACTGATTTGAAGTGGATTTAACAAGTTACATCAATAAGGGATGATAGCTTTCACCTGGTCATTTTATCATGGAAAGAGCAGGTGTTCCTAATGTTTTGTACACTCAGTGTATTTACTTTAATGGCAAATAAGCTCTAGCATTTTTAGCTTAATGGAGTGGTTTTTGGACTACAATGAAGGAATGTGTGTGTGTGTGTCCAGGTGAAGAGCATGGCCCAGCACGTGTCTCAGCTGGAGAAGCAAGACGTCCCTCGCAGGAGCCGCTTCTCAGACCGCTTCAAAGATGACGTCACCACAATCGTCTCCGTGGTTACTGCTGAGATAGGGACCATCCTGGTCAAACAGAAGAAGGTTAGTAATAGTGTCATTATGAGCCTTTATATACACCAGCACTTTTAATAAACTTACAAACACTTTTTCAGATAATTAATCAATCTATCAAATCATCACTTAATGCCAGTCCTTTTTTTTTTTTTCTCTAAGTAGACCATTGGCTGTTTTTAACTGAAAATCTAATGTTTTATTTGTTGTTGTGTTGTTGTTGTTGTTGTTAGGAGTTGGAACAGGCAGAGAAGGTGAACATCAGCCTGGCCTTCTTCCTGTATGACCTGCTGTCTCTAATGGACAGAGGCTTTGTCTTCATCCTGGTCAAAAACTACTGCAACCAGGTCACTACCACAATACACTACCCTAATCAGAATAATGCAACCAAGTCACAATAAACTACCCTAATTTATTGTTTTTCCCACCAGATGTCGGCAAAGACCATTTCCATGCCAACCCTGATTAGCATGCGATTGGAGTTCCTGCGTATCCTGTGCAGTCATGAGCACTACCTCAACCTCAGCCTTTACTTCAGTAGCCCCGCCTCCGCACCCACCTCCCCATGCCCATCCATCTCCTCACAGGTCAGTTTGCATGTCAGTCAAAATCGTATTGACCAGTCCCTCACCTGGCTTTGGGATTTTAGGTTATAGCGTAGTATGGTTGAGTAAGGTGGGTTCTCTCTCTCTGGCTTTAAATACTCTTTCTCTACTTTTATATTCCAACCTCTTTCTCTCTTTCTCTCTTTCTCTCTCTCTCTCTCTCTCTCTCTCTCTCTCTCTCTCTCTCTCTCTCTCTCTCTCTCTCTCTCTCTCTCTTGCTCTCTATCCCCCGTCTCTCTCTCTCTCTCTCTCTCTCGCTCTCTATCCCCCGTCTCTCGCTCTCTATCCCCCGTCTCGCTCTCTATCCCCCGTCTCTCTCTCTCTCTCCCTCCCCCGTCTCTCTCTCCCTCCCCCGTCTCTCTCTCCCTCCCCCGTCTCTCTCTCTCTCCCCCGTCTCTCTCTGCAGAGCTCCAGTTCGTATAGTTTCCAGGAGCAGAGGATCCTGGGGCTGTTTGAGCTGTCTCAGGAGTTTAAACAGCAGCACTACCTCGCTGGTCTACTGCTGACCGAGCTCAGCGCTGCACTGGACATGGAGTCAGAGGGGTCAGTACACACACCATACAAGAGACACACACACACAACACCTCACTGCCCACTATCTCAGGGGCCAGCCAACTACACACAGACAAACAGAAAAATGTGTGTGTGTGTAGGGGTAAAGTCCAGAGGAAGGCCATCAACGCCACCTACAGTCTGCTGTGTGCCCATGACCTGGACCAGCGCTGTACCCGGCCTGAGGTCCGGGCCAAGGTGGCCACTCTCTACCTCCCCCTGGTGGGCATCATCATCGACTCCATCAACTACCTGGACTTCACAGGTACTGGCCTGGCCACATCCCATATCCACACCTATACCCTACCCATTGGGACTTAATGTAGAGTCTGGCTAAGGAGTTGGTTGATTAGTTTGGAACTGGGTTGATGTGAACTGTGTTTAGAGAGTGTTTGGTGCAGAGCCGTGGCTGAGTGGTAACAATCTTTGCTCTCAACAAATATGTGACTCCCCACCGTAGTCTCCCCTTCCAACTTTCTCCCCTCTCTACCTCTGTATCTCCTTAGTAACTTCTAATCTGTCTAAATAAAACTTGAAAATATATATTTTTTAAAAGTATTTGACCCTTGTGTGTCTCCGTAGTGTCAGAGGCTCGCGGAGGGAAGAACAAGACAGGAGGGTCAGATGAAGACCCCGACAATGTCCCGCCCATTAATCAGTCTATTGCAATGGCAATCGCCGGCAATCCCTTCAACACCTTGGCGAGGAATGCCCTGCCTTCCATGGTGTCTGTGGTAAGGCTATAGGAATGTTGCCATGGTTTCGTATTCCAAGCACATACTGTATGTTTGGGTTCCTCCATCAGACCTGGATTAAGTTTGCTTTTTAAAATGATTTATTAACAATTTCAATTAGAGTAGTAAATTCCTTGTTCTGTAGTTTTGTGACTAGTGGTGATAAAGGTGTGTGTGTGTGTGTGTGTGTGTGTGTGTGTGTGCATGCACACATCCGCAAGGGGGCGGTGGTGTAGCAG
>NW_028158824.1:47500-67500 GCF_964263955.1 Coregonus lavaretus | reverse complement strand
TTCTAAGTTTCATTCACAGTTGTTAAATTGAGAATGATAGCTACATGAAATTAACTTTGTAGAAAAGACACAGCCCTCTTTGTTTGTGGTTGCTGCCATGGAGACCAGGGAGGACAGTAATGAAACAGAAAATAGTTCCTGACCAACATTATTCCATTACAAAAATACATATATCATTCTTGGCTGCACTTGATGCTTAAACACATCGTCAAATATGAAACATTTTCTCTCAACTCGAGTCGAAATTGATGTAAATACATAATTGCTCAAATGGTAGAGTAAATCTGCATTTAATGTAACTTGGCTGTGTACAGTAACAGAGGTGTGTGTGTGTGTGTGTGTGTACGTGCATGTGCATACATGCGTGTGATGAGAGAGCCATTTCAAGCACCCATCAGATGGATACAATCACAATAAGTGATCTCCACTACTATAAGTAGGACATACTTCTGCCATGTTGTCATGGGGTAAAAACTGTCAATTACTAACCGAGAGAGGAGGATGTTACAGTTCTGGGCTCTGCGACCGTCGATGACTGACAGCTCCTTGACCTTCTTGGAGGTCACTGTGTCATCTTCAGACTCTTTCTGGACGGAGAACATTTGGGAGGGAGGGAAGAGTTGGAACATGAACAGTAATCCTCAGTGGATTACATCCAACAGCTGAACTTCACGTTGCATTCATATAAACACACAATATTATATCATTTATCATACTTAGGCACTTTTGGATGAAGGCTAGCATGCAGAACACAACAACGTCTTGTTGTACTACTGTATATGACCTTAAATGACACACTAACCGAGCTAGAGTTTGACTGCGTTACTGTTTAATAAACACACAATTGTATATCATTCATCACACTTAAGCACTTTTGTATGGAGTATTTGCTGAACGCAGTAAAATCTTGTGACTACATGACCTTAAAATTACTTTCTCTGGGAGAAAGAGCCACACCCAGTACACCAGGGTTGTATTCATTAGGGCACACTCAGCAAAACATTTTGCAACGGAAAACAAAAATGAGCGTTTCTTATGATATAAGTCCATGTAATCCCTCCCTGTTTCAGTCAGTTTTCATTTAGTTCCTAATGAATACGGACCATGAATAACAGTGCCCCAAGGCTGTTTGGTGGAGAGCTGTGGCTGACTCACATCTGCATACTTTTTAGCTGTTGAACAACGGCAATGGGAACAAGTGTTTTTATTAAGGCTTCTTCCATTTCCCCACCTGCTGTCTCATATTATCTCCATAAAAACGATGGTGCATAGTAACCGGTCAACAACAGGCAAATAGACACCAGATAGGGACACACACACACACATAAACACAAAAAGACTAGACACAATACCCATATGCATGCACCATAAACCTTAACAAAAGCCCAAGATGCACAGGAGACCACAGTATGAACATAAAACAGCAAATTGTTACTCTGACTGGGTCAGTATTTGAAACTGCCAAATGGAGGGCAGCTGGGAAACAGGCTGTGTGAAATGGTGTGTTTGGTGAATAAGTGCATGTGTTTATTTGGGGGGCTTCACTCAAAGAATACAGGAGAGATTTGTTTTTGGAAAAAGGATATCTGGCACTTTTTATAGTTGCAAGACTCCAGCTGCTTGCAGAATTGACTGCGTGCCACAAAACCAATTTGGCTAATTATGCACAGAAACATCTTGAAATGGTAACCAATAAAACTGAAATAGTTCATTCAAACAACGTGGTAGTGTGTTTAGAAGTATATTCTAAAAAGACATCATCTAGCTATTGACTGAAAGAATGAATGCACAGAAACACTGAGGCTGCAGGAAGACATTTCACCTATCGACACAGACACACACACACACACACACACAGAAATACACACACACACACAGAAATACACACACACAGAGAAATACACACATGCCCACCAATCCCCATGCAGACATAAACAGGACAGAGTCGAGTGAGAGAGAGAGAGAGAGAAGCGTACGATGAAGGACGGTAACGAGCATGAAGACAGACACGTCGCAAAGGCAGAGCAGGGTAAAGGTCACATAGAGAGGTCAGAGGTCACTCACCTTATTGTTCAATGTTAAGAAGTCCTAAACAGGCGAATGGGCAGAAAGCAAGGAAGATGCAGCATTCATTATTATTAATTACAAGATGCAGTAGGCTATGTATGGTGAATTACAGCAAAAAAAGGGCCAGCTCAGCAGATCAGTGATGCATTTGTTTGTGAGGACAAGCAGAATCCTGAGTAGCAGAGTGAGTCAGAGATGCAAATAACTGTGTTCAGACACATCATAGACAGCATGGCTTAAAACTCATAAAGTCCTTATAAGACTAAAGGAATTCCATGCAACTTTATTTGTACCCTTAAGGGCAGTTAGTAATGGGAATAGGGCCCTAGTATAACCTTTACAATCACAGTCTTATTAGGTTGGTTATGGGAAAAGCTATCTGGAGGATTTCAATTGAACTACAGTAGACAATGTGGACATATAGAGGCTTAGTGAAATATGCCTCACTTCGCATGCAGCACTAGTAAACTATCCAAGGACCATGTTATCAGTATGGCTACTTCCTGTTGCAAACATTCCTGTTATGTCTGGTTCCCCATAACACTCACAAGGTACAGTGAGGGAAAAAATTATTTGATCCCCTGCTGATTTTGTACGTTTGCCCACTGACAAAGACATGATCAGTCTATAATTTTAATGGTAGGTTTATTTGAACAGTGAGAGACAGAATAACAACAACAAAATCCTGAAAAACGCATGTCAAAAATGTTATACATTGATATGCATTTTAATGAGGGAAATAAGTATTTGACCCCCTCTCCATCAGAAAGATTTCTGGCTCCCAGGTGTCTTTTATACAGGTAATGAGCTGAGATTAGAAGCACACTCTTAAAGGGAGTGCTCCTAATCTCAGCTTGTTACCTGTATAAAAGACACCTGTCCACAGAAGCAATCAATCAATCAGATTCCAAACTCTCCACCATGGCCAAGACCAAAGAGCTCTCCAAGGTTGTCAGGGACAAGATTGTAGACCTACACAAGGCTGGAATGGGCTACAAGACCATCGACAAGCAGCTTGGTGAGAAGGTGACAACAGTTGGTGCGATTATTTGCAAATGGAAGAAACACAAAATAACTGTCAATCTCCCTCGGCCTGGGGCTCCATGCAAGATCTCACCTCGTGGAGTTGCAATGATCATGAGAACGGTGAGGAATCAGCCCAGAACTACACGGGAGGATCTTGTCAATGATCTCAAGGCAGCTGGGACCATAGTCACCAAGAAAACAATTGGTAACACACTACGCCGTGAAGGACTGAAATCCTGCAGCGCCCACAAGGTCCCCCTGCTCAAGAAAGCACATATACAGGCCCGTCTGAAGTTTGCCAATGAACATCTGAATGATTCAGAGGAGAACTGGGTGAAAGTGTTGTGGTCAGATGAGACCAAAATTGAGCTCTTTGCCATCAACTCAACTCGCCATGTTTGGAGGAGGAGGAATGCTGCCTATGACCCCAAGAACACCATCCCCACCGTCAAACATGGAGGTGGAAACATTATGCTTTGGGGGTGTTTCTGCTAAGGGGACAGGACAACTTCACCGCATCAAAGGGACGATGGACGGGCCACGTACCGTCGAATCTTGGGTGAGAACCTCCTTCCTTCAGCCAGGGCATTGAAAATGGGTCGTGGATGGGTATTCCAGCATGACAATGACCCAAAACACACAGCCAAGGCAATAAAGGAGTGGCTCAAGAAGAAGCACATTAAGGTCCTGGAGTGGCCTAGCCAGTCTCCAGACCTTAATCCCATAGAAAATCTGTGGAGGGAGCCTCGAAACCTTAATGACTTGGAGAAGATCTGCAAAGAGGAGTGGGACAAAATCCCTCCTGAGATGTGTGCAAACCTGGTTGCCAACTACAAGAAACGTCTGACCTCTGTGATTGCCAACAAGGGTTTTTCCACCAAGTACTAAGTCATGTTTTGCAGAGGGGTCAAATACTTATTTCCCTCATTAAAATGCAAATCAATTTATAACATTTTTGACATGTGTTTTTCTGGATTTTTTTGTTGTTATTCTGTCTCTCACTGTTCAAATAAACCTACCATTAAAATTATAGACTGATCATGTCTTTGTCAGTGGGCAAATGTACAAAATCAGCAGGGGATCAAATACTTTTTTTCCCTCACTGTAGATGACTAATTTGAACAGACCTAAAAAAGATAGCCTGGTCCCAGATCTGTTTGTGCTGTCTTGCCAATCCTTATGGTCATTGTCATCCTAGGTGTTGGCAAGACAGCACAAACTGATCTGAGACCAGGCTATTAAAAAAAGCACTGTAATGGCCTGATATCCTTCTGAGCCAGTTCCAGACAATGTGTTGAGAAGTGCTGCTGGAAGGATTCAGTTACGGAGTGCAATGGCATGCATGTGTTTATCACTAGCAAGCAGTATTTGCTGGAACAGCATGGTCGGTGGCCATGGAAACGCTCCGAGTAGTTACATGCAAATTGATTTGGGGTCTTGTATCTTGTCCTTAAGGGTGAATTGCTATATACTGAAATGCCATTTCCCTACAGTAATACTTTGGTATTTAGGTGTTAGACTGTACCTGCTGTCTCTGGTATGCAGAGAAGGTCTTCTCGATGTCCTCAAGGTCCAGGATTTTGAAAACCTTGATGTCATCGACGTCCGTCCACACAGTGCCCTCCAGCTTATTCTGCAACAAATCAAAACAGCCCCCATCCATAACTAAGACTGTAATAGCTGAGTCAATTACAACACAGGCCATACATACACCCCTGGAACTCTAAAGGTTACTACAACAACATAAAAACACACCCAGGGCTTGTTTGCTATATTGATTTCATGCCATTGTGCAAACAATGCAAGAGATAAAGCATTGGGCCTTCCTTATCCTTCATTACCCCTGGCCACTGAGGTGTAACTACAAAAAAAACTATTTTCTGTCTGCCTCAGCAGCACAACAATCACTCCCTCTGTTATGGACAGAGATGCACAAAACATGTCCCAAATGGCACCCTATTCCCTACTAAGTGCATTAATTTTGATCAGGGTCCATAGGGCTGGTCAAAATTAAGGGCTGGTACCTGACTAAGCAGCACTCACTGACCTCAGCCAGCTTGGCCCAGTTGAATGACTTGAGTGGGTTGGAGGGCTGGGGGATGTTCTTCTTCTTAAGCCCAGGTCCCATTGGAGCTCCAGGGGGAGGAGGGAGACCGAAGGGAGCCATGCCCGGAGGCGGTGGGGGTCCACCGGGTGGAGGGGGTGGTGGTGGTGGTGGAGGCATGCCCTGAGTGAGTGGTAGAGGGGCTGGGGGCATGCCAGCCTGCATGGGAGGTGGGGGTATGGGACCTCCAGGGGCCCCAGGTATGAATGGAGGACCACCAGGAACACTTGGATTTGGTCTCTGAAAACGATGGGAGACATTGGGATGTACATTCGATTAGTACTGGACGTACTACAACATTATCTATGTTCCATAATAGAAATCCTAGAAACACTCTGTACTAGCTAGAGCAGTTCTAATCAACATATATTGACTTGGAAGAACATCACAAGGCAATGTTGTTGTGTGGATGTTCATGTCTAACTGTGCTCTAATCAAACATCCTGTGTATCCGCTCCTAAACTGAGCTAAGGGGAAAACCATGCGGTTTGGACAGTGAAGGACGCTGGCTAGCTAGTTTTGCAAGCTATTTACCAAGGACAGCAACCGCTGTCATCTGGAGGACTATTGAAAATGTGTTATTGTTTTGGTCTTTGCACAGTTGAATTATTTAGGCCATGTGTTGTTTACTTCAATTCAGCTTTTAGCTGTGAATGTGTTTGTTTGATGTTTGAACAGAACCACAATACAAATATGTTTTTAACGTTTCCTTTTTATCCTCAAAGGTTTTTGTTGCATTGTATCCACATTTGTGGTTGTATTTGAGTTTTTAAATTGTCAAATAAATCCGAAAGAAGACATTAGCCTGGTCCCAAATCTGTCGCGCTGTATAGCCAACTCCTATGGTTGTTGTTTAGCATGACAATGACCATAGGAGTTCGCAAGACAGCATAAACAGATCTGGGAACAGACTACGAGGACAGAGGCCATGTTTGATATTCAACTGTGCCATAACCAAAACATTGTGCATTTATTCCTGATTGGAAAAGCTAAAGGGAGGAGGAGGATGTAAAGATGTGATTGTGTAACGTGAAATTACAATGCATTTTCTAATGCAATTGTATTTTCTATGTTTTTCTATGGAGTCTTGGAAGATTAGCCCTATCGTGAACTAGAACAGAGATCTAAACAAACAAACGTACAGTGCTGAGGTCATGCAGCTGGGCGGAGAGGTCGGCCACTTGCTGCTTGACCTGCTTGTGCTCACTGGACTCTTTCTCCAGCTTCTCCTTCATCTTATTCAGCGTCTGCATCATGTCCTCCTTCTCCTGGGTCTTGGCGTCACATTCACGTTCCTTCTTGTCAAACTTCTGCTGCAGCTCATGGTGGTCTGAGAAATCAGACCAGTTCAGACCAGATCAGATCAAACCAGACCAGACCAGATCAGAGCACACCAGATCAAACCAAACCAGACCAGACCAGAGCAGTCAGCAGTATGATGATACACAGTACAGGAGGGTCTGCCTTTCGACAGTTCCATTGCTAATAGAAACCAGAGACCATTAGTGTGTGTACCTTTTCTCATTTTCTCAGCCTGTTCTTTCCACTGTTTGACTTCATTCTCGTTAACCAGCCTGAGCAAAAGAACAGAGGAGGTTAGGCTAGGTATCTGAGGTATTAAGACATCACAACACCACTGCACAATCCCACTAGGCATTACATCCCACTGAGGTTAGGCATAGGCTTAGTTATAAAAACAGATTAATTAGACAAGTCATTGGTGATCAGAGTTAACAACAGGGAACCTGTAAGCTTCTTCTAAACCTAACCAGAGACAGTCAGACTTTATACCCAGAGTCTGATTGAGATTTGCAAGAGGCAGCTGCAGGGGGTTGACTGACGTTTCTGTCTATGTGTGTTTGGAAATGTACATCTCACTGACTTCTTCATCCAAAAACCAGATCAAAGTGCTTTCACTATGGATTAAGAGTTTGGGATTATATTTCCAAAAACAAATTATGAAAATCCCGGTAAAATCCACAAAATGACTTGCTGATTTGTGGCGAGTATTAAGGGATCAGGGTATTCATGCTAGACCAGCAGATAGTATTGAAAAGGATTGTAAAATGAAGGAGATCATGGGAAATACAGATATATAGAAATGCTATGATTTACATTTAGTATTTGTGATGTACAGTACCTTGATCAAGAGTGATTATGATTATGGCCACTGTATTAAGCCGAGGATAAGATGAACTCATGAGTGAATATACAGTACAGATTTTAGTCATGATCACCATATTTGGGTTTAAAGCCATTTCTAGAACGAAGCATGTTAAATAACACATGGAGATTTACGATGAAGACAGTCGGTGCTCTGCCGTGCGAGGTGGGGAGGACGTCAAACCGACTCAAACATGTCAAAACATTTATCCCCCTCTTGTTCCTCTCCTCTCACTCACATTCGCACCACGTTCTTCACGTTGAAGTTCTCCAGAGGGGTGACGTCAGGGTCATGACCTTTGTCGTTCTGCAGGACGATCTGCTGGACGATACGGTCCAGGAGGAGCCAGTACTGCACCGTGTTCCCACTACGCTTGTCTGTGAGAAAAGAAGAGATCACTTTATTAATACACAAATGGAACATTTGATTGCACCAGCCAATGCATACGCAACAATGAAGACCTAGGGCCTGTTTACTGAACACAAACTAAGTATAGTCCTGGAGTAAAACGCATGTTCAATGGAGATTGTCCATTGAGAGTGCTTCTTAGTCCAGTACTAGGCTAAATCCATGTCCGGGAAACAGTACCATACACATAGCAACACATTAAGGAGATAGTCTAAGTGGAGAGATCAGGCTGAAGTCAGCTCCCTCAGGACAACATAACCATAGCTAAAGCAATGTGGAGGAACAACATTACCGCTATAATGTAGAAAGTTCTTATCGACAGATAGAATACCTTCTAGAGAGAAATACCTCACATAGGCAGAATTCCAACAATAATTTCCAGATATTTAGAACTCCCTAGAGAGGACGTAATTTTAACATCCGTCCTAAAAAGGCATTAAAAACACTGATTTATAACCACTTTGGATCCCTCTGAGAAAAAAAACTGTCCAGTTCTCAAAGATATAAAATGAGGAGAGGTCTGAAGAGTCTTGGTGAACTCAAACAACTTTAGAGAAATGGCGGACGGCAAGCAGCACTTACAAGGCATAAGGAGACAGTGTTGTAAGACAGATATAAAGTGTGGGTGTGCATCTGTGTGGCTCATCTTCTTCTTTATGAGTTCAAACACTTGTGTGGCACTTTTTGTGTCAATGTGCACCTGCAACAACAACAACAATGTGATATTAGTGGACAGAGAAATGACCATTGTAAACTACATGTACTGTATAGGTCAATCGTTACTCACGGTGTCAAAGCGTTTTGCCAAAGACAGTTCATCCTCGTTTCTCAGCATCTCAAAGAAGTCCAAATGCCTGGAAGACAACAAACACCTCATGGTCAGACACAATCTACTGCAGTTGGGTATGACAGTGTGGTCTAGATCTGAAATGTACTATACCAGTCTTGACTTCACTCACCTGTCTAACGTTGAGTTGTCGTGGGACCTCAGTTTATCGATGACCGGCTGGATGCCCAACATAAGGAACTCGTACCTCAGGTGAATTCTGAACTCAAAGCTTGACTGCGGAGTACAGTACACATAGCAGTTAAGACTCTCTGAAGACAACCAACACGACCATAAGAGGGTAAAGACTTAGAGAGGAAGAGGAGCCCTCACCTCCCCTGCTCCCTGACTGAGCACTGCATTGATGAAGGACATGATGGCTGTTTTCAGATTGACCTCGTCCCTGTAGCGCCCCGTACTCTTGTCCAGGTCATTCAGCAGAGTCTAAGACAGGAGCATAGGAGAGAAAGAAGGACTAAGCATCAGTACAGACATTGTTATTCTAGGTGTATGGACATAAGAAAAACATTGCTGTGGTCGCAAACACAACACTATTTAGAGTGACGCCTGAAAGTTCAATATGTTGAGTGAATGAGACCATGCAACATAACTCTGGGACAGTCTTAACACAGGGTTAAGGAAAGCCTTGGGGTAACACATTACAGTGTGAAAATCCCTAGTGAACGCTTGGCTACAGTGATGTCTATGAGGTATAGGTGTCTGTCCCTCCACCTGGAAGCGAGTCCTTTCGCATGCAAACTTCTGGTAGTGCAGCATGGCCTCCAGGATCTTCCTGTGGCCTCCTGGCACCAGACAAACAGCGCCCATGATCTCCAGCACCGCCACCTTGGTCTTGACGTTCTCAGTGGCCAGGCTCTGGGCAATGATGTTGATGCTCTCTGTGTGAGAGAGCACATGGGAGCGGCCCTGGGAGTTGTTCATCAGAGCCTTGATGCAGCCGATCAGCGACGTGTGGATCTGGGATTCGGTGGTCTCGTAGTCCATGCTCTTCAGGAAGTTCAGGATGCAGGTTAGGCCGTCCAGGTCGATGAACCGCGTCACAAACCTTTAGAGGAAGAGGAGGATTGAGGTTAAAGGTCAGAGACAGAAGCAGCATCGAAATGGCACCCTATTCCCTATGTAGTACACGATTTATGACCAGAGCCCTATGAGCCCTGGTCAAATGTAGTGCACTACGTAGAGAATAGGATGCAATTTTGGATGGACCCAGAAACAGATAACATTTACTATAAATACCATTCTGTTCCTGAACAATACACAATCAGTGACTACTACACCCCTCTTTTACTTTGACGAGAGAAACTAATTTCGTAGTTGACTGCGTTTCATTAGAAAATGGAGAGATGGAAGCTATAAACATTAGTGACAGGTGTATGGGAGTGTGCGTGCGTCTGTTCGTATGCATGTTCAATATAAGCTAGTGGAATTGAACAGTGGAAAAATAAACATCTTTAGCCAGCAGTCAAGCACCATTTAGCACAATAACACAGGCTGGAGGAAAACAGAGAAAGCACATTGGTTACAGACTACCATAACACTTGGGAGGGGTTAGAGGTCAGAGGTGAGAAGGGCAGTGTTGACCTAACCTCTGGAGGACCTTAAGGAGAAGACGTATTATGCCACGTGTGTGTGTGTGTGTGTGTGTGTGTATGTGTGTGTGTGTGTGTGTGTGTGTGTGTGTGTGTGTGTGTGTGTGTGTGTGTGTGTGTCTGGCTAGTCTATTATGTGTGGGCTACAGGGCTGTAATATCATATTAGTGCAGTGGTGTTTGGACTGGAGAGGGAAGTGGCAGCATAATGAATGAGCTGGGGCTGTTGAATGGCTCTCAACACGAAGTCTAGCCTATTGATGAATCATATTAGATCACTCTAATGACGATGAATGGACTCTGGGAGACTCTAAGCACAGTGAATTAACCCAACCTCCTTTGTGCAAATAGCAGACTCACTAAGGCATTCTCTGCACTGTTGGGAAGTGCCTGTAAGTAAGCATTTCACTGTTAGTCTACACCTGTTGTCTACGAAGCATGTGACAAATAACATTTGATTTGATTTGTCATCCTCTATTATGACTTATAGAAAATAGAATATGAGTTTATCAGAATTAATGACTCAGAAAATAAAAGGAAACTCTATATCATGTTATCTACATGGATATTATTACAATGGGTCCTTCTCACAAGCAAGGCTATCCAGTGAAGTAACGTCACACTGCAATTCTTCAGTTTTCGGCCTTCGGTTTCACAAACACATACTGTACATAGCGCACATCATAACTGAATGCATGCATATGAGAACAAGTATGCATGAAAAGGAGCATGAGTGTATCAGTGTCACTGGTATACCTCATGGGTTGAGTCCTTAGAGCGGTCTTCAAGCTCTCTATGGTCTTGTTCCTCTCTTCCTCATCCTCCATTTCCAGAGCAATAAGAGTCTTCCTCTGTTGATGAAAACATTGAGAAAACTTGTTAGACGAGAAGACTCAATGACAATGTACTCACTTATCAAACTCAAATTATGTCCCGCAAGGCTCTGTTCTAGGACCATTACGGTTCTCTCTTTGTTCCCAGGCCAGATGAACTTTGACCCCCTGACCTATGATTCACGGTGCTAGGAAGGAACCTGCTCAGTAAACTAGTATCCCTGGCTGTAGACCAACAGCAGGCAGCTCTTATCCCATTATCCCAGCAGCCCACTGCTAGTTCCTTCACGGATACATGACTGGAGTTCATTTCCTCTACAGGGTCTGGCGCAGGCTACACACTGTATTAACAGTTAGAGGTTAGGGATCCAACCAGAAGCTCTCACCTGCCAGCCCTAGTGCTACTCTACTGCCCTGGGAAAATGATTATAAAATAGCCCACAGGGTTCCCCCTCCCAGGACTACTGCCTCAGCTCCAGAGGAAGTGTGTGGAGATTTAATACCACACCTCCAGGGTGTGAGAATCCTTTGAGGTAACACAGGTTAACTTCATCAGCTTGTCAAATAGTGCATGTTCAGGTGGACAAGCCTTCTCAGGTCATCATCATTTTCAATACCTTACCAGGTTAAATAAAGGTCATACTAAATAAAGGTATCTTTGACTAATATAATAGTGTGAGGGTTTTCATAGTTGTTTACAGATGCAAGACATATCTAGCGTTATAAAAAGACACACACACAGATCCCCCCTCCTATAAAACTAATTGATATTACCCCCCCTAATTTACTCCAATTTCCCAAAGATTTAGCATCAGACCATAAGCTTTTAGAGAGATGCCCGTAGCGGCTAGTGGAACACCCAAATCACATGTCTACAGCATGTCTTCATGGTTGGCTGGTTGTTGTGCATTACAGATTGGGTATTTGATGAGGGGAGAAGGACACTTACAGCAGCCATGGAATTCAACTGGTCGATGTAGAACTCTGGCCAGCTAGTCGCACCTTTGCTCTCTTCTCCCTCCTGAAAACAGACAGACAAAGGGTTAGATACAACACACACACACGTTCACACACATACTCACACACACACATACTCACACACACACATACTCAGGCAGACACAGAACTACACACACACCTTCCTCCACCACCACATTCACTCCTACATTTTCCTTGACCATCATATCATCCTGACATCCAAACCCTGTATTGAACAGTACAGTACAAAGCCTGAGAACAGAGCATTCCTCCAAGGCCTAATAACCCCCATATAAACCAACCCACTGGTGTGTAATTGCTGCTGAACTCCTACCAGTGACAATGGAAGCGTGTGAACTGGACTGCCCTCAGTCATTTCCAGCCCAGTCTCCCTTTGAGAACACAACCACACCATATATGTACTCTCAGGCTCTCACCTGGCTCTCTGTCTCACATATACTGTATAAGGTTTCTGTGTAGCCTCAGCTCAGCTCAGCTCAGAGATTCTCATAAATCCCCTGTGTATCACTGGAGAGGAATTAGGCTCAAGTGGTCCATTTTGTCTGAGGTTTTTGGCTGAGCATGAACAGTCTAGAGTGATGTCCAGTACATGCCTTCTCCCTCCTTAGTTATGGGTTCTCAACAGATGGTAGCATTTGCTTTCTATAAAGGTTGATGATCTGAAACAATGCCATCGTACATTCACTGCAATGACCAGGACAAGACATATATCGAGACCAGCCTTCATTACACATGTTCTCTCAAACATTCTTCCACAATCATTTCAAAAGAGAAATTCTTCCAGATGCCATTTTTTCTCCCTGCTGAGGGGTTAGTAACTCAGATTCCCATCCATCCTTATCACATGAGCAATGAGATTATAAGGACGGAACCAGGCTATATTTCAAGCAGCTGAATTCTGGCAGCTGAAGGCAGCTAAATTCAGTGTCCTTGTTCCATTATTGTCCAGTCCACTTGTAATTGAAGCCCCCACAGGTGTGGTTAGGTAATCAGATTGACTGGGCTTCTTAATTTAACTACCCAGCTGATCTATCTCTCCACAGTGGCTTTTCTCACAGGCTTAGTAAAGGTCAACACAATATCCCATTAAAGGGGTCCAGAAAGCAGACACATCCTCTGTGAAAACAAAGGAGCTGGAGCTATCTCTCCCTGATGAGGGGTTAGTAACTCAGATTCCCATCCATCCTCATCACATGAGCAATGAGATTATAAGGATGGAACCAGGCTATATTTCAGGCAGCTGAATTTATTAAATGGTTGAGTAGATCTTCATTCAAAAATAATATACCTTAAGGGTAAGAGAGGGCCTTTCAGCAATCAGTATGCTCCAATCACCAATTCCCTGATGCATGAGGGTCAAGTTGGACAACATGAAGGTCACAGCTGTGTGGTAGCAAGGCGCACATTGATTAGCATCCATCATGAACCACGGAAAGTCCAGTGCAGGACCATAGATACAAGCCAGGGATACACTCACAGATGGAGGCCAAAGAGTGGGTCAGCAGGAATGAGGAGTGGGTCAGCAGGAATGAGGTCAGTAGTTGTGCTGCTATATCTCCCAGTACTTACTGGAAGACTGGTAAGCTGGGGCTCTCTAAGTAGGTCAATAAGACATCACAGAGAACGCTAAAAAGAACCCCACATTCACCCCCTTGGCAGTTGGGGCTGGTAGATTCAGGTAAAGTGGCGGTGAGATCTAGTCTACAATCCAAACTGAATATTGCTTGATTTCACTATTGAGTCACTTCACCGATCAGCAGTAGTGAAACAGAGCAGTTTGGATCCCAGACTAGGTGAGAACCGTGACGTTATTGAGACAAGACGTGTACACTGGACATTAATGTTATGTAATATGACAGGAAGTGAATAAGCTCTACCTTGGCTCGGAGAAACCAACACCTGCTATTGGCTACTGGCCATGCCACTCAGAGCACAACATGGAGAAGACAGCTGCCTACTGGTCGACAGACAGCAGCTGCACTGGCGTTTCTATGGCAGCACAGCAGTACTCTCTCTCTCTCTCTTAACGAGGTCTTACAGGGCAGGACATGCCAGACAACAGAAACCCACCAATTACAGAGCTGTTACAGACCAGGGGGGACCTCACATTCAGCCAAACCCTATCCTTTATGAAGTCAATCCCATGCAATACCTCACTGGATAAAACGTTGTTGTTTAGGTTAGGTCTGTGTGTTAGAGGCATGACATCAGTATGTACTTTAATACGGCATGTCAGCCAGTCTTCTATATTCATAGAATTCACTAGTGAGATTTATGATCTACAGTCGGTCATGATAGATGAGAACGTCCTTCCAGGAAATGTATCCAATCCATTAAAGGGGAACAGCACAACTCCCCAACGATGGGGTTAAGTTCCTATTAGAGCGCTGCAACACCAGCGGAGGGCTTTGATGTGTTGACTAGGCTGAATTGGGGTTAGGGCACGGAGGTGGGGAGTGGAGGGGGACGGGGGGGCTGTGTTGGCCCCATGTTCTGTCTGGCAGCAATGATAAAAGAGCTCTTTCACAGAGACTTAGAGGATAGATCTGCTCTCTCTCACTGCCTGACCACTCACACACCCTCTCTCTCACCGTCTCTCTCTCTCTCTATCACACTGCTCTCTCTTTCCATCTCTCCATCCCCCTCTCCCTCTCTCTCCCTCTCGCTCTTCCTGCCACTCTCTCTCACTCACTCTCCCTCCCTCCCTCCCTCTCCCCTCCCTCCCTCTCCCCTCCCCTCCCCTCCCCTCCCCTCTCTCTCTCTCTCTCCCATGCCCTCCCCCTCCCTCTCTCTCCCTCTTCTCTCACTCTCTCGCAGTCCAGCTGCAAAACCAGCTCATTTGTTTCAATCGCAATGAAAATATTTCCCAAACACTAGCAGAGCTCAGCAGACATTCCCTCTAGATACTGTAGATAATGTACACAGAGAGAGAGAGAGATGCACACACACACACACTCTCAGGCATACTCTCTCTCACGCAAACACAGTGCAGACAGAAACAAAACACATTGAGGTTACACGCACACTAACTACTAGTCAAGTGGCCTTAAACGTACCTTCTTCTTGCTGCAGTACATCTGCCATTTCTTCTCAGCTGGCAGGGCGAACATGACTTCCCTGTGTTTCCCTGACAGGTCCAGCTCATCCTGCAGAGAGAGAGAGGAACAGAGTACTGTCTTAGTGGGATATTAGGCACCTCCATGTCTGACACACTTTCATGAACTTGTGGTAAGAGGGACTACCTAATCTTTCCTGATCCATGGAAAACTCGTATTATGCTAATTGTAAGCTGATCCAGTGTTCTTAAGTGATCTTGGCTTTGTGATTTCTCACAAGATTTTGTTTTCGCTTTCAAACTGGTTTCGTGAGTAAGACAGAAAGCGGATTGATCAAGCTAAAGATATGAGAAGATGTGCTGATAATAGAAAGATACATTATGAACTCAAATGCTCCATCTGTGTGTGTCTGCTGTTCCCTGCATCTAAACCAGCCTGCAGCGTCATTGATCCACTGTCTGCTCTCTGTGTCTGTTACCAATCATGACCACTTACAGCCAAACATCCATTGTCCCTGCAATATCAGATTAATATTGACATCCCATAGAATTCCATTGGAAAGATTCCGGACAGGACGGCTGCCAAGTGGGATATCAATTATTACATTAAGAGCGACCCTACAACACCCTATTTCAATGACAACAACCATAATGCATCAGCATTCCTGCCTGAACTGGATCATTCTCAAACGATATGTTTGGGTGCAAATACATCAACTTCATGTGCAAGTTATTATTAACAGCCAGGTCAACTATCTCTCTTCATAACAGCACTGTGATGACTGGAGGAGGTGGAGGAGAGGAGTGAAAAAATTAATGGTTTTGACCAACAGACAGCATGAAATGTGGCTAACATAAAACCAATCTAAACAGAGTAGCAATAGCAGAGCAGATAGTCCAGTGTGAACAACAGGCATACCAGAGAGAAAACGTCACTGCCAGATGCCACATCTCTTCTCCAGGTCTGCCAAGCTACAGGCCTGATCTTATCCAGACGAGCCCTATGGAGTCCCAAGTCAGAGAGACAACTGGCTGGTACATCAACGGACGGAGGGACGGCCGGACGGACAGAATGGAGGACTGAAATAACAGAGATAACTAGAGCGTTTCCTCAATCGTTTAGCTGCCAACCTTTGAAGTAATATAAATAACTTAAAAGAGAAGAACAAACACAGGTCTCACTATGTATCCTGTATTCTTCTTCTTCTTTCAAAGATGGTTGGCAACATCCCCTCGTCTATCAGCGTTTTGGAATATTTTCTTCCGTTTCGTGCTCACTGAACATGGCCCAAGCCATATTTCCCTCGTCCTGAGGCATAGAGCCAGGGTGTTTACCAGACTAGGGTTTAGGCTGACACTGTTTGACATCTCTGTTTTGGCCCATTGTGAGAGGTCCCGTCAGGACACAATGGCTGCAGATGGGTTCTCTGCAGGAGGCCTGTTTGGCCAGTGCCAGGGACGAGTGACTCGGCAGAGCGCGTGCAGCCCTGCGAGGCGAGGGGCCCAACCGTACCACTGGCTGCTCTGCTGGCTGCTGCTGGGGGGGGACAGGCACTGTCACGCGCTGGTGGCCCCTGCCTGCACAGACGCTCACCGGCCCCCTGCTCAATGGAGTCTGCAGATCTAAATGAAGACGGGCTGTATGGTCTCACTCACAGCTGTTAACCCTTTAATGGATAATTAGTGAGAGGAACCAGAATATCACAGAGAGGTTTGGTCACAGAGAGGTTGGGATTATTAGGATGAGGACTAGGAAGAAGCCATTCTCTATCTTTATAGAGGCATGAGCACTGACCCGATTGACCATACAAACAGGACGCCATGGGCCTCTGAGCTTTCTGAACGGTCCTTTATCTGAAATACTGTATGGTTGATGTGCAGAGAGCAGTCTACATGTGTTTTAGTGTACTCAAGCTAGTAGTAAAGCACCTTTATATTGCAGTCAAGAAACATTGATTTGGCTGGAAACAAGCAAACATAGAGTATATCAGAGAACATATAGTATATCAAAAGCGAGCCCCTCCCTCAGTGAGTATTTATGAGTCAATAACACAGCCAGGCCCTGGAAACAGAGTTGAAGTAAAGCAAGTGCAGACCTGGCCGCTTCGCCTTCCAACATGGCAGCCGTCCACGTATCCCTCACATGTGATTAAGCTAGTTAAATACTTCACAGTCCTGAAAGCTTTTGATTAGATTGTAATCATGTAATAAATGAAAGCCAAACGAAAACATTTACGTCCAACGCAATCATTTTGTTTAAAAGTCATTGTCAACAAGAGTGCTTTTTATGGCAAGATCCCTTTACTAGTCATCTACATTTTATTTATAGTGTAGAGCTGAACTAACTACCAACCAGCAGCTCTGTATGGGGGAGAGAGGCAGAGTAGAGAGAGACAGAGAGACAGACAGAGAGACAGATGACAGGAAGACAGACAGAGAGCGAGAGAGAGACGAGAGAGAGACAGAGACAGAGAGACAAGAGAAAGAAAGAGAGAGAGAGAGAGAGACAAGAGAGAGAGAGCGAGAGAGAGAGACAGAGACAGAGACAGAGAGACAGAGAGCAAGATTAAGCTTGTCAGCATGGCAGTGGGCCAAGCCCAGTCCAGGAACAGTACGTACCACAAGCTCAGAGAACATGGCATCCAGCTCCTCCTCAGGCGGCATGGGCAGGGATGGCGCCATGGTCTGTAGGGTGAAGTTACTGTCATGGCGGAGGCGGTAGGTGATCTCCGGGTGATCACTCCCTTTAAAACAGCAGAATATATCGGAGAGGCCCCGCCCTGGACGCTTGCGAGGGGCCATGACTTGGCAGTGGCGGGGTCTGGGCCCTTTCTAGGGAACGTTACCGTCTCTCACAACGGCTCCCTATAGAAGGAGACAGGGGGAAACTGTTAGTGGAATACATGGTCGGAGTGGTTTCACCAGGAATATGTCTTCCCCAGGGCGTGGTGTATGTCACTCAAATGTGGGTGGCTGAGTTCCAAAACACAGGCCTAAATGTACTGTTACACAACCAGATCCAACAATGAGTCGAGGTAAAGAGACACAGAGAGTCCCATGTCAATGGGAGAGAGCCATCACTGGATTATTGGCTTCTCTATAGAGAAAACACAGTGAAACACTACAGATAATATGAGAGAGTCTGATTGATTCAGAGAATTAGATAAAAGCATGTTTTTTAACAAGCCAGCCCTTCATCATCATGTGCTTCACATTGTAGGGCTCCTTCCTTTCTCCCTTACTCCTTTTCTAACTGTAGACTAGAAGGTGAAAGAGTATCTGATACTGAGATACACACACACCATGTATGACCTTGTAGAGGTGTCTGTACCCCCATCCAGTATAGCATCACCATATTTGGCCATGTGGATGTGCACAGTTGACCAGGTTCCAGGGGCAGTAGCATAAACCACCCAACACATAAACCGAGAGAGAGAGAGAGAGAGAGAGAGAGAGAGAGAGAGAGAGAGAGAGAGAGAGAGAGAGAGAGAGAGAGAGAGAGAGAGAGAGAGAGAGAGAGAGAGAGAGAGAGAGAGAGAGAGAGAAAGAAAAAAAGAAAGACAGAAAGAGAGACAGAAAAATAGAGAAAAAAAGAGAGAGAGACAGAGAGAGACAGAGCAGAGTTATACCGAGGGGCCTCAGCCTGCTGTATTCCTCTCTGTGACCCTACACAGCAGGACCAGTATTTACAGTGTGAGCTCCAAAAGTATTGGGACAGTGACACATTTGTTGTTGTTTTGACTGTGTACTCCAGCACTTGGGATTTGAAATGATACAATGACTATGAGGCTAAAGTGCAGACAGTCAGATTTAATTAGAGGGTATTTTCATCCATATCGGGTGAACCGTTTAGAAATTACAGCACTTCATTCAGGATTATCCGTATTATCATGGTAGCATCCACATAATGTAGAAGTGTTTAGAAACAAATGACACAATACATTATTTACCATTAATTTCTATTGGGCACCAAATAATCTGAAACACAACCAATACAAACAGTAAATGCAATCCAACAAATCTGTAGAGTCACAAGCTTGATGTAGTCATTGTGTGCTATGAATATGGGACCACATTTTACTACTTTAATACACATATAATTGAATTTGTCCCAATACTTTTGGTCCCCTAAAATCATGGGACTATGTACAAAAAGTGCTGTAATTTATTAACGGTTCACCCGGTATGGATGAAAACACCCTCTAATTAAATCTGACTGTCTGCACTTTAACCTCATAGTCATTGTATCATTTCAAATCCCTAGTGCTGGAGTACACAGTCAAAACAACAACAAATGTATCACTGTCCCAATACTTTTGGAGCTCACTGTACAGCCTGAACACACACACACACACACACACACACACACACACACACACACACACACACACACACAGAAACACAGCTTTCTGTGGTGCATGTAAATGTGAGCTGCATTTTAAACAGGTTTAATTGAGGGGCACCTTGAGCCTTAAGAAGTGAGCACCTGCAATATCTTCTGCAAAACACACTTTCACTCAGGGGGTTATTGTATTGTGCGACGTAGTAAGCTTTACACTTAAACTACTACTTTGGTAACAGGCTTGAAACATGCTGATAGATCATAGTGACCAGTAAACTACAGTGGCTTGACTATTCGATATAGAAGTAGGTATAGGCTTCAATTCATCACATCCTTCATCTACTGTCCCTTCTAGTCATTTTCTTCATCCTGCATCCCACTACCTCACTGGAAATATACTTCCTCATACAGTAACGATACTGTCTCATAAAAGGTTAAATGTCTTCAAACAGTGTGCTGGCTGCTTCTATCCCCCTCTCTATCTCTCTGGCCCGCCAGACGGTGAGTCTGAGCAGAAGCAAAGTGATTTCTATAATCCAGACTGGGCTAGTCAAAACAAATTGCAGG
>NW_028158824.1:40000-45000 GCF_964263955.1 Coregonus lavaretus | reverse complement strand
TAAGAACAAAGAGGCAGACTGGGGATGTTTAATATCTCCCATTTCAAAGAGCAGCTTGCAATAATCAGGATGCTGTTAGCAATACTAACTGATCCTCTTCCGTTTATTATCTCGTTCTCATCCTTTAGTCGTGACATGACAGAGGGAATATACCATACATACATACACTGTACATACATACACATACTGTACATACATATACTGTACATACATATACTGTACATACATATTAGGGGTGTAACGATTCGTTTTAACAACGATTCGATTTGTATCACGATTCGTGGTTGTCGATACGATTCAAGGACGATATTGGTTCATTTAGAACGATACGATCCGAAACGATTCAGTGACTTGAAATCGATTCAGTAACCTTTTAGCCAAAAATTCAACCAGTGTGACTGAAATAAATACATGGATACTGGACAGTGCAGGTGAAGTTTCCTAGCTTCCTGTTTCTTGTAAGGACCGCAATGGTGGCTTGATAATTTCTCGCTCGTCGGCTTCTCCTCTGTCAACCGCCATGCTATGTTTTGTTGTCTTTGCGCCTTTGCGCTGCTGCTGGCGCGGGGCGATGACGTCACGGATAGGCAGACTGAATCGAGTAATGTTTAAAGCCTTTATCATTAAAAGTGCTAAGAAAAAACATCCATATAAAGTCTGACGTGCTTAAATCCAATGGGTTATTTCCTAGTATCGATACAATCGATGTATTACATTTTAAAACGATGTTAGATTAATATATGTTGTCCAAAAGGCCAACTCGCCGAGCACAGATCGATGTAGTTGGATCATAGGAATATAAATCCATACATCGATGTAGTAGATGGATCGTTACACCCCTAATACATATACTGTAATAATAATAATAATAATATGCCATTTAGCAGACGCTTTTATCCAAAGCGACTTACAGTCATGCGTGCATACATTTTTGTGTATGGGTGGTCCCGGGGATCGAACCCACTACCTTGGCGTTACAAGCGCCGTGCTCTACCAGCTGAGCTACAGAGGACCACAATGTACCATGTACATACATGGTACATACACGGTAGGCCCCACGGTAGGCCCCGTGTAGCTCAGTTGGTAGAGCATGGTGCTTGCAACGCCAGGGTTGTGGGTTCGATTCCCACGGGGGGCCAGTATAAAAAAAATAATTAAATTAAATTATGTATGCACTCACTAACTGTAAGTCGCTCTGGATAAGAGCGTCTGCTAAATGACTAAAATGTAAAAATACATATACTGTACATACAAAAGAGGCACTCAGAGAGCATTCTGGGGAGAGTGAGATTTTCAAGAGTGGGAGGTAAAGCCTGTATGTATGCATGCTGAGCTTTACATTAATTCCCTTTACCCATGATGCACTACTTTTTAATTCCCCCCCCCCACCCCCACCCCTTCTCTAGCACACACAGTACATTACACACTCATAATCCCCATGTCACATATCAACAAAAACATGCCGATCCATCAACATGTGGTGTGCCTCCCTCCCACCGAGACACTGAGACACTGAGTCTCAGAGCCACACCTGTTCTGATTGTTGTACCAAGGTGAGTCAGCAGGAGAAAACAGGGTGTGTGCAGTGCCCCAGGTTGTTTCATGTGGCTTCGCTCATTCACACCCACACATGTTCCTACTGTAACAGTCCAGCTGATTATCCACTACCAGCTGCAAAACACACGGCCACTGAGCTGACCTGAGAGAGTCCATTGCAATTTGATCAATTCAAAGAAATTGAATTGAAATGGAATTAGTCCCTACCCTGATCCAAATGTGTCTTGTCGTTTGACTGGTATTGCTGATGCCTATGACAGACGTCTAATTAACAATACCTATAACAACCGTTATTACTAGGCCATTATAGTGTAGCATTGCATGGATTACTGAAAGGAAGTTTGAGAGAAATCCTAAAACAATGTTTGAACAAATACAACTCACGATGTGCAGAATCAGATTAAGTGATAATCTTGAGAACCCAAAGTGTACTTCAACTTTAGACAACATACCAGGCTGATTATTGCCCTTAAAACAAAACCCGATACGCTCGACATGTTCAAGAAGTCATTGTTGGATTCTACGTTGCTAGAGCTTTTTACACATATTGGATCCAGATGTCCAAAAGGGCCATGATGCACTGCAACTCCCCACATGAATCTGAGAACATCTGGCAATTAAAGGTCCTGAACAATCACAGGATGTTCATGGTCTTTATCTGTCTGCTGACAGGCAGTACAGTTTGATATTCTCTCCAGAGCTCAGCTGAGACAAACTTCTGATTGCTGAACACACAACAGCAAAGATGACTCACTCTCTCTCTGTTATTGTTCACCATTGGGGATTCTGATAAAAGCAGACACTTAGGGAAACATACTGTCCACAGTTCCTCTATCTGATTATGTAAAATATTTTAGCTGAATGATTGGATTGCATTGTGTACTTGCAGTATGGAGCTGGTTTCCTGGACCAAGATTAAGCCTATTCCTGTTCTAACAAGCACTTTCAAGGGAGTTAATTTGCCATTAATCTGGAACCAGGAAACTGGCCTTTGATGGCTGCTCGAAGACAAACTCAATGCTCCATGAGCAGCAGAATAGGCCTACAGACAGACAGGGAAGGGTGCAGCAACATGGGAGGCCTAGAGACAGACAGGGGAAGGTAGAAAGGAAAGACATTCCCTCTGAAGTGTATTGCTCAGCAGCCCAGTGGTCAGTCAGAGATGATGTAGTTCTAGTCCAGTCATTAGAGAGACTTTAGAACAGATGTTGCACATCCTGCTGCTGCTTATCCATCCGCTGGGCCAAACCTACAGATACAGATACCGCCAGATATATACAGGTCCACTGCATGGTATCCTGTAAGAATGTCTGTTCATCAAGTGTGTGGGGACCATTTGGTCTGAGCATCCATTTTGCCAATACCTAAACAAAGTCTGCATCAAAACATTATTCTAAACTCATAGACAGATCTTCCGTTAGTTCAGGGCTGTCAGATTCAGGACAATAATACAATAACATTCATGTTCGACCGTCCTGTAGATAAACAAAGCTATAGAACAATCAGTCTCTACAACTTAACTGTCACGTAGAAGAGGTTATAATCTGAACCCTTTCAGTATGATTAATGTACAATACGCATAACAAGCTGATGAATAATGACAGGGAGTGAACATGCATCAAGCTGTCTTCTCAGTGTCATCAACAAGTTGCACAACCATCTGAAAGATGTTACCCCAGCATAGCAGAGTTGTTCAGCGAGTTCTACAGATAGCAAGACATGAGTTCCACCTGTGCTCTCCTCTCCGTCTTCCACAGGATGTCCAAGTTGAGAAACCAAAGAGCTGAAGTTATGACAGCCAGACAACAGACACTGTGATTACAACCGTGTAGATGCACCTTTATTATGATGATGGGGAATGTAGAAACAAGCCCTTATTCATCCCTAGTCAGTATGTTTATTTATTAATGTTTTAAATTCCCCATTATACTACTATGAACATGCACCGGTGGTTGTGTCCCAAATAGCACCCTATTCCCTACATAGTGCACTGCCTATAGACCCTGATCAAAAGTAAAGCCCTATATCGGGAAAAGGGTGCTATTTGGGAAACCGAATATGTGAAACAGGGTGCTAACAGGAAAGACTGGGTTCACTAGGCAGGGCTAACCCATACAGAGAGCAGACTTGCTATCCCCTGGGGTTTCCCCATCACATACCTGTCTCTGTCTGCTAATGGCAGGCGAACCACAGCCAGAGCCAAGCTCCCACTCCCAGCCTCATGATGGTCCCCTGTAGCTCAGTTGGTAGAGCATGGCGCTTGCAACGGCAGGGTTGTGGGTTCGTTTCCCACGGGGGGCCAGTATGAAAAAAAGAAAAAAATGTATGCACTCACTAACTGTAAGTCGCTCTGGATAAGGGCGTCTGCTAAATTACTAAAATGTCAAATGTACTGAACTCCATCCACCATAGGCACTTCACTGCAAGAAGCCCATGCCAAGGGTTGAGATTGTATATGGGGGTGCAGGAATAAAACACAAGAGCACTATACTTTTTGTGGGCCTTTCTTTCTTTTATTAGTCTTTTTGAATATTGATCTAATACTTTCTTCCCCCCTTACTAGCTCTGACTTTACTGATAGCTATGGCAACTGCTTGGCTTCCGACAGCAAAGGCGCTACAGAGGGTAAGTGTTCCCTCTGCCCCCTTGTCTTTGTGTGTGATTGTTTATAGTGAGGTTAGTGAAGCTCGGTGGAGCTCCTTGTATTTTGTATCGCCAGGTTTACTTTCCCAGTGTGCCTTGTTGGTTCCAGTGTGCCTGTTTTGCGCACTGGAGTGTTTTGACGCTTTACTGCGTAACTCTGCATTCCGGAATAAATCCTGTTATTCTGTGATTTACCCTCCTGCGCCTGACTCCTTCAAATCACCCATCACATATATACACATATCTACCTCAATTACCTTGTACTCCTGCACATCGACTCAGTACTGGTACTCCGTGTACAGTATATAGCCAAGTTATCGTTACTCATTGTGTATCTATTATTACGTTTTTTACCTTTCGATAAATAAATATATTTATTTTTCTTTCTCTCTCGGTTGGGAAGGGCCCGTAATTAAGCATTTCACTGTTAGTCTACACCTGTTGTTTACGAAGCATGTGACAAATAACATTTTATTTTATTATATTTTGATTGAGGAAAAATTTACTTACTATGACTGCGATAAGATGAATGCACTAACTGTAAGTCACTCTGGATAAGAGCGTCTACTAAATGACTAAAATGTAAAAAAGATATATATATATTTATTTATTTTATGGGGGGGTCAGCACTGGTAGAGAAATGTAAGATGTGCTTAGCTATCATCACCTACACAATCTTCATCTATGTTCTGATTGATGGTCATTCATACATGTGAACGATTTGCACTGCAGGTAATCTAATCAATCGATCCTACCTGAAAATAAACTATTGCATTTGTCATCTTCAGTAATGTGGGTGA